>NC_070587.1:485423-617351 GCF_027409825.1 Scomber japonicus | reverse complement strand
CCTTTCTTATTTCCTTCCTTCTTTCCTTCTGTCTGTCATTCCTTCCTTCCTTCTGTCTTCCTTCCTTCCTTCTGTCTTCCTTTCTTCCTTCCTTCCATCTTTTTAATGATCCGGCCCACATGAGATCAAACTGGTCTGTATGTGTTTCCCTTGAATGAAGATGAGTTTGACTCCTCTGGTTTTGAGTCTTTCTGCTGCACTGCTGTCCTTTGCATCAAGGCTCCTCACAGCTTTACTCAGACACGAGGACATTTACGTAAAGAGCCACAACGCCTGCGTGATATCTGGCACCAGGTGTAACCAGAGGGAGAAGAGTGACAGCTGGGAACACTGGTGAGTTACGTATGAAGGAAAAGAAGGTTGTGTAACTTCTCTACTGATGTGCCTCTTTCATTACGTCACCTGTGTGAACATATTATTATATTCAGTTTTCAATCAGTATTGTCTCTTCCTTGGTGGTTTTTTGGTTACTTTAAGCTAAATTTCAACATTTAACACAGGTGATGCAGTAAATATTAGATCAAGCATGTCCAAACTATTCCATAAAGGGTCGTGTGTCTTTGGCTGGCTTTACACGACAACGCTCCCGGGTGAAACCGACAAAATATTTTATCAGATGTGTCTTTCGTTTAGACGGCGACGGCGTTTTTGGGGCTTAAAAACGCAAAAAAATGAACCCACCCTCCAGAGTGGAAATCTTAAAGACGCTCCACCGTCGCGTTTCCCGTCTAAAGGGTTGAAAACGCAAAAAGTGTGTCTTCACAGTACCACCTAGCCACCTGGCATGCATACTGTAACTGTTGTTGGTAATATATAACGGTATGATTGTATTCTACAAAGTATTTCAGTATTTCAATTTCTCATTTTTGTGTTAATTTAAACATAGTTTTATTGTGAAATCACAACCTTTATTTTGGAAGGTTGGTGGCGCTGTTCTAGCTTGAGAGAAAAGAAAAAAGGAAAAAAGCATCGGTGCAGATGCATGCACATTAAGTTATATCCTATAAGAGGGTAAAAGACATTTAAGAAATGTTAAAAGAAGAAGACTTGGAAGATTTTCTCTTGAATCAGCACGCAGCCAACGAGGTAATTTATGTTTATTTTGTGTACTTTTAGAAGTATTCTGCACATATTGTATATGTTTTATTTTGCTAACTGTGTCTTTATTCGTGTAGTTTTCACGGTGGATTCGAAGATTAAGAATAAACCCGTGTCAAGAAAGCTACTTGTGTTGCCTGTGCTTCATGGAGAAACACATACTACATCTAATTTCACACACTTTTGCGTCACCCGTGTGCAGATTTCCACCCAAAGACGCTCTACGTCTAAACGCAAAATAAAAAGTGGGAACGCAACGCCACTTTTGCGGATTGTGTTGAGATCGTTGTCGTGTAAAGCTAGCCTTAGTTCCAATCAATCCAGAGCACATGATTCAACCATCAATCAGCTGTCTGGAGGCTGAGATCAGCTGATTATAAATGAGTCAAACCTGGTGTGCTCTGGCTTGATTGAAATGAAAACCTGCATCCATACAGCCTTGTAACAGAAGGGTTTGGACACCTGGGTAATTAAATAACTCTCCTCCCTTCCTCTTTTCCTCGGTTCCTCGCTGCCTTCCCGCCGCCTCCATACGCCTTTCCGGCCTCCCGCCCTCCAGCCCGCCCTGCCTTCCCTGCCCGTCCGGTACGCCGGTTCTTTCCTCTTTTCCTGACCCGCCTTTCCTGGCCGCCCCTCATACTCCTTTCCTTCCTCCCTCGCCCTCCATACGCTTCTGCCCTCCCTCCAGTCTCCTTGCGTCTCCCTCCAGACTCCTGTGCTGCCCGCCCTCCAGCCCGCCCGCCCGTCCTGCCTTCCCGCCCTCCTTACTCCGGTCTGCCTCTTGGCCTCCTGTACCCTCCTGCCTTCCCTCCCTCCGTACGTCCTTTCCGTCCTCCCTCCACTCTCCTCCCTCCATCCCTTCCTTCCTTCCTTCCCTCCCTCCTTACTCCTTTCTTCCCTCCCTCCTTACTCCTTTCTTCCTCTTTTCCTCCTTACCCTCCCTCCTTACTCCTTTCCTTCCTCCCTCTCTCCATCCCTCCTTTCCTTCCTTCCCTCCCTCCTTACTCCTTTCTTCCTCTTTTCCTCCCTACCCTCCTTCCTCCCTTCCTTCCTCCTCCTTTCCTCCCTCCCTCTTTTCCTCCTTACCCTCGCTCCTTCCTCCTTTCCTTCCTCCCTCTCTCCATCCCTCCCTTCCTTCCTTCCCTCCCTCCTTACTCCTTTCTTCCCTCCCCTCCTTACTCCTTTCTTCCTCTTTTCCTCCTTACCCTCCTTCCCTCCCTCCTTACTCCTTTCCTTCCTCCCTCTCTCCATCCCTCCCTTCCTTCCTTCCCTCCCTCCTTACTCCTTTCTTCCCTCCCTCCTTACTCCTTTCTTCCTCTTTTCCTCCTTACCCTCCTTCCTTCCCTCCCTCCTTACTCCTTTCCTTCCTCCCTTCCTTCCTTCCCTCCCTCCTTACTCCTTCCTTCCCTCCCTCCATACTCCTTTCCTTCCTCCATCCCTCCCTTCCTTCCTTCCCTCCCTCCCTCCCTCCTTACTCCTTTCTTCCCTCCCTCCTTACTCCTTTCTTCCTCTTTTCCTCCTTACCCTCCTTCCCTCCCTCCATACTCCTTTCCTTCCTCCCTCCCTCCATCCCTCCCTTCCTTCCTTCCCTCCCTCCTTACTCCTTTCTTCCCTCCCTCCTTACTCCTTTCTTCCTCTTTTCCTCCTTACCCTCCTTCCTTCCCTCCCTCCTTACTCCTTTCCTTCCTCCCTCTCTCCATCCCTCCCTTCCTTCCTTCCCTCCCTCCTTACTCCTTTCTTCCCTCCCTCCTTACTCCTTTCTTCCTCTTTTCCTCCTTACCCTCCTTCCTTCCCTCCCTCCTTTCCTTCCTCCCTCTCTCCATCCCTCCCTTCCTTCCTTCCCTCCCTCCTTACTCCTTTCTTCCCTCCCTCCTTACTCCTTTCTTCCCCTTTCCTCCTTACCCTCCTTCCTTCCCTCCTCCTTTCCTTCCTCCCTCTCTCCATCCCTCCCTTCCTTCCTTCCCTCCCTCCTTACTCCTTTCTTCCCTCCCTCCTTACTCCTTTCTTCCTCTTTTCCTCCCTACCCTCCTTTCCTCCCTTCCTTCCTCCTCCTTTCCTCCCTCCCTCTTTTCCTCCCTTCCTTCCTTCCCTCCCTCCTTACTCCTTTCTTCCCTCCCTCCTTACTCCTTTCTTCCTCTTTTCCTCCTTACCCTCCTTCCTTCCCTCCCTCCCTCCTTACTCCTTTCTTCCCTCCCTCCTTACTCCTTTCTTCCTCTTTTCCTCCTTACCCTCCTTCCTTCCCTCCCTCCCTCCTTACTCCCCTCCCTCCCTCCTTACTCCTTTCCTTCCTCCCTCTCTCCATCCCTCCTTCCCTCCCTCCTTACTCCTTTCTTCCCTCCCTCCTTACTCCTTTCTTCCTCTTTTCCTCCCTACCCTCCTTTCCTCCCTTCCTTCCTCCTCCTTTCCTCCCTCCCTCTTTTCCTCCTTACCCTCGCTCCTTCCTCCCTTCCTTCATTCCTCCTTTTCCTTCCTCCCTCCCTCCTTCCTCCCCCCCCCCCCCCTCCCCCCCCATATACACTTCACACACATTTTCCATTAATAATTTTGCATATATTTTGAGAAACATGAAGCTCTCTCCAGCATCAGTAGTTGCGTCGCTGTGGCTCTCAAATAAACCCAACGACAGGCGTGCCATATGTTGGAAGGCCTGCGAGTTACTTTGAGCTCTTGCCAACAGATAATTACGCCTCTAAGTAAATATTTCTACCTTTTTAATTGTGATTCAGCGCGGTCTATATGTCGGAATAAAGCAAACACAGATTTTGGCAAAGAGCATCTGAGTAAATTAATGATCAAAAATGAGCTTTTAGTAAAGAAAAAAAAAAGATATCCAGCACGCTGCATGGAATGAATCTGTGAGGGCAGATTTAACCCTTTATTGGGCAAATCATTATATTTGGTAACTTCTGTAAATATCCCAAAATATCCTTCCTTCCTTCTTCCTTTCCTTCCTCCCTGCCTTCTTTCTTCCCTTCCTCTTTTCCTTTCTCCCTCCCTCGTTCCTTATTTCCTCCGTCCTTCCTTCCTTTCCTTCCTTCCATCTGTCCTTCCTCCCTCCCTCCTTCTCTCCTCCCTTCCTTCTTTCCTTCCTCCATCCCCCTTTCTTCTTCCTTCCTTCCTTCTTTCTTCCCTTCCTCACTCCCTCCTTCTCTTTCTTTCTTCCCCCCTACCTTCCTTCCTCCCTCCTTACTTCCTTTCCTTCCTTCCATCTGTCCTTCCATCCCCCTTCTCTCCTCCCTTCCTTCTTTCCTTCCTCCATCCCCCTTCTCTCCCCCCTTCCTTCTTTCCTTCCTCCCTCCTTCTCTCCTCCCTTCCTTCTTTCCTTCCTCCATCCCCCTTTCTTCTTCCTTCCTTCCTTCCTTCTTTCTTCCCTTCCTCACTCCCTCCTTCTCTCTTTCTTTCCTCCCTCCCTCCCCCCTACCTTCCTTCCTCCCTTCTTTTCAATGAGTGTCCTATAAATGGTTAATACTAGTCCAAAGGTTTGGATGGATATTGGTGATGTGTGCAGGTGATGAGCCGAGCGCTTACTCATAGACGGCTGTGGCTATTTTCTTCTGTGGGCTGCCGTCTTCACCGGGGCTCACTTTGAAGATTTTTGTGGCTTCGGGGTCTTCGGGGCCTTCGTGTGTCGACAGGAACCAAAACCTCATGACGATGAAGCAGAACTTTCTCCCTGCGAGTAGAAAGAGAAACCAGAGAGCATCCGGCAGCTGAGTGATTTTAACAAAAGCATCTAAAGCAGGGGTGTCAAACATGCGGCCCGTGGGCCAGATCCGGCCCGCCGAAGGGTCCACTCCGGCCCACTTTCCTTTCTGTGTTCTTTTCCTTCCTTCCCTCCGTCCTTTCCTTCCTTTTGTCCTTCCTTCCTTCCTTCCTTCCTTCCTTTTGTCTTTCCTTCCCTTGCTTCCTAATCCCTTTTCCCTCCTTCCTTCCTTCCTTCCGTCTTTCTTTCCCTCCTTCCTTTCCTCCTTTTGTCTTTCCTTCCTTCCTTCCTTTTGTCTTTCCTTCCCTCCTTCCTTTTGTCTTTCCTTCCCTCCTTCCTTTCCTTCCTCATACCGTTCCTAAGGTATGAGCTGTTTTTAGTCTGGTCAAAGACAGGAAGTGCTGGTCAAAGACAGGAAGTGCTGGTCAAAGACAGGAAGTGCTGGTCAAAGACAGGAAGTGCTGGTCAAAGACAGGAAGTGCTGGTCAGAAACCCCTCAGGTGGAGCAGCTGCAGCGTAGAGTATCACGACCCCTCACACTGTCATTACAGATTCAGGTTAAATTAACATGTCTGTCTTTATTTTTCTTCCTTTTAGGAACATTTTAGATCTGGAATCACAATACCTCCATACCATGAAACCGTGATATGTTTGCTTATAGTTATCATACCGCCAGAATCTCAGACCAGCCCATGCCTAGCGGAAAACGAAGATAATTAACAAAAAGAAGTTAGAAAAAAAAGGGAAACTGTGCTCGGAGACAAGAGGATGTGAGTTCACGCTGTCCTCCTTGACCTTTTAATTAATATGAATAAATTGGCTTTGGAGCAGTTTAACCAGTTAAATCAAGTTAAGTCTTCCAAGATGGGGATGAATGTTGCAAATCAAGTGTCCCATTTTTACTTTCTCACTTTAAGTATTTTCATGGGAGCGTATGAAAAACCAATCCCACAAAAAAAAAAAAAAAAAAACCCTCACCGTATTGATCGAAGACGACAGAGACGTCTTCCGGCAGCAGAAATATAATATCATCCATCGAGACTGCCAGCTGCTGCTGCTGATCTTTGGTGAAAGGCCGACACTTCTTCTCGATATAATTCACCGTCTGAAATGACACGACGGAGATAATTAAACCTTCAACACGGGTCCATCTGGATTCACTGTTGGACCCTCGAGATGAAGGTCAAGTTTTTCTAAGGAGTTCTTAAACTGTTTGGACTGTTTGAGTGTAAGCTGACACCATATATTTAACCCTCCTGTTGTCCTCAGGTCAAGGAAGGACAGAAGGAAGGGAGGGAGGGAGGGAGGGAGGGAGGGAGGAAAGGAGGGAGGGAAGAAAAGAGGAAGGACGGTAAGGAGGAAAAGAGGAAGGAAGGAAGGGAGGAAGGAGGGTAAGGAGGAAAAGAGGAAGGAAGGAAGGAAAGGAGTAAGGAGGGAGGAAGGAAGGAGAGTAAGGAGGAAAAGAGGAAGGAAGGAGGGTAAGGAGGAAAAGAGGAAAGGAGGGAGGGAGGGAGGAAAGGAGGAAGGAGGGAGGGAAGAAAAGAGGAAGGAAGGAAGGAAAGGAGTAAGGAGGGAGGGAAGGAAGGAAGGAAGGAAAGGAGTAAGGACGAAAAGGAAGGAAGGAGGAGGGAGCAAAGAAAGAGGGGAGGAGGGGAAGAAGGAAGGAAAAATTAAAGAAAGAGGGAAGAAGGAACAGTCAAAAGAGAAAAGAGAAAGGGAGGATGACACGAGGGTTAAAGGTTCAATTTAAATATCTGCCAGCAGCAAAGTCAGTGGTGTGTGTGTGTGTGTGTGTGTGTGTGTGTGTGTGTGTGTGTGTGTGTGTGTGTGTGTGTGTGTGTGTGTGGGCGCAGTGTGACGGTTACCTCCTTGGACACTACCCCCCTCAGCTGCCAGTATCTGCCACTGGACATCATGTTAGAGACGTGGACAAAAGCCTGCCATGGATGAAGGAACAAGGAGATAGATGTAAGAGCTTTGAGTCATTGTGTTTAAACCAGGCTGAGAAACTCTTACACAACATGTTAACCCTTTATAGGACACTCATTGAAAGGAAGGGAGGAAGGAAGGAAGGACGGAGGAAAGAAGGAAGGAAGGAAGGTAGGGGAGAGGAAAGAAAGAGAGAAGGAGAGAGGGAGGAAGGGAAGAAAGAAGGAAGGAAGAAGAAAGGGGGATGGAGGAAGGAAAGAAGGAAGGGAGGAGAGAAGGAAGGAGGGAGGAAGAACAGATGGAAGTAAGGAAAGGAAGGGAGGAGGAAGGAAAGAAGGAAGGAGAGAAGGAGGGAGAAAGGACAGATGGAAGTAAGGAAAGGAAGGAAGGAAGAAAAGAAGGAGGGAGGGAGGAAGAACAGATGGAAGGAAGGAAAGGAAGGAAGGATGGAGGAAATAAGGAACGAGGGAGGTTAGAAAGGAATAGAGGAAGGGAAGAAAGAAGGCAGGGAGGAAGGAAAGGAAGGAAGGAAGGATATTTTGATATTTACAGAAGTTACCAAATATAATTATTTGCCCAATAAAGGGTTAAACTTTGGAGGATGTTTGCAAGTTTGAAATCCTTCACATATAGTATGTTTACTCTTCTAACGCCTCCTCTTCCTCCTCCTCCTCCTCTTCCTCCTCCTCTGGCTTTTCAACTACCTCATCTCATATTTGACCCCAGAAGCCCCCTGTGGTAATACTTGATGTACATGACTACATAGCAGGTGATGTTTTGGAACTGTTCCTAACTTCTCCTGCAGTAACAGTAATAGTTAGTAAACCTGTTAGTACTTGATGTTTTTACCTGCTTCACTCCTCTGTCAAACTCTGCAGAGACGATGTCTACCTCAAAGTACACTCTAATGACCCACATGATGACTTTACACCGGATCCATGTGATAGGATCCGGGGAGCCGACCACAGAGATACCGTGCTGACCACCGGGGCTCTCCTGTGGGCCCTGAGCTCCAGGCTGACCACCGGGGCTCTCCTGTGGACCCTGAGCTCCAGGCTGAGAGCTGAACAGTCTGTGTTTCTGACCGGCAAACACCACATGATCCGTCCTGCACAGCCCCCGACTCTGTGCGCCAAACTCCCCGCTGAAGGGACGCTCAGGACGCACACACACCCCCGCTCTCAGCCGGTGCACGGCCAGCTGGTTGTTGTTGTTGCTGCTGCTGCATGTCGGGCCTCTCT
Organism: Scomber japonicus; assembly: GCF_027409825.1. Taxonomy (NCBI): domain Eukaryota; kingdom Metazoa; phylum Chordata; class Actinopteri; order Scombriformes; family Scombridae; genus Scomber; species Scomber japonicus. Next base: position 609,380 of record NC_070587.1, on the reverse strand, counting down.
TCCAGGTGCAGACCCCGGGTGTGCATGCAGCCAGGCCGCCGAGCTCCAGGCCTGCAGCGAGGCTGGTGATCCGCTGCATCAGACCGGGGAGGACGCAGCGTTACCGGCCATGAAACGGAGGAGCGGCGCTGAAACAGCCTCCATACCCTCAGCTGCCTTTGGAAACCTTATGCAACTCACCCCATGCTGTACCCATAATGCTCGTGGTGCTCATGACGTGCACACATGACTGCTGCCTTCAAGTACAGTCGGAAATGTAACAATCAGGCCAAGGATGGGTTTAGGATGTTTTTTTCTCTCCAGCAGCATGAAGGGTAGTGTGTCCATCTCTTGCTAGATCTGCTGCTGTGTGTGTGTTTATTTTTTAAACCCTTATCATAAATATTATCCATCTTTTTTTCCTCCTAAGCAGCTTTCAAGTGGGAAAAGTCACCCTATTCCACCAAAGCTCTGTATTTAGATCACAGACTGACTGATTTTATGGCTGCACCAGTCTTCAAATGGAAATATTTTAGATGTTTGTAGAATAAGTTAAAATACAGTTTTGTGGGTCTCAGTACAGAAGTGCCAGCATCACCTCTAATGGCAATCAGGGGCGACTCCACTGGCTCCAAAAAGAAGTCTTACTTGACTCATGACCTCGGTAAAGTCTCCTAATGAGCTTGTGGTCTTCATTTAGTAAGTTATCATCTCATTTAATTTAAAGGTTGAATATGTAGAATATTTATTAAAAGCTATATATTTTTTTTAAATAATACAGCCACGGGGCGTTTTGAGGGGTACAGAATGAAAGTATTGCTTTTCCATAAAAAAAAATTTAGTCTGAATTAATATTTTTAAAATGTTTTGACGGGTTTGACAATGACTTTCTGACACGTTCAGTTTACACTGTACCAGCCAATTAACGGCCGGAAGTGCGGGTTGCCATGGTTATCTGTTGTTCCGGTGCAGCTACTGTAAGCTGGCACTGGGTGAAATGGAGTTGTAAAGAAGCAGAGCCGTGTTGGACTTACTAAAACCAGCGTTTTTTGCTCTCAAGTACAACTTTTCATCACAAAACTTCGAAGGTAAGACAGAATATCTGTTAGTCTGTAAATAAGTGGTTGTTTAACTTGTGTATTCTTTGGCTGCTGGTTCACTGAGTTTGTGTCGGAGGGTAATAATAGTGGTACTGTTGAACTCGCCAGGGTCTTAGCTTTCATATGAGATGTGTTTTGTTTATGTGTTTGTGTGGAGAGTGGGTTGACTTTCTGACGCTATTCGGATTTTGATATTTGATTAATAATATGCTTGGAGTTAGCTGTCGAGTTAGCAGCCGAGCTAGCAACCGAATTAGCCGCCGAGCTAGCAGCTGAGTTAGCCGCGATCGGGGAACATAGGTACACTCCCCAGGTTTAACTGCTACTCCCACTGGCGTTACAATATAATGTATCTCGGTGGTTTCAAGTCAGTTACAGCAAAGTCCTTCTAAGGCAAGTCATCTCACTCGGCGGCAAAATTGGCCACGCCTCCGGGCAGCTATTTGGCCATAGGAAGACCAACCGGCTATCTAAATGAATAGGGAGAGAGCTGTATCTGCATGTCCCGAGGTCTAAGGGACATAAAAAACATATGTTTTGAAATCACGATGAAAATCAAACTATAATTGCTGAAAGGGTTTGATGGTTTTGTATCAAATTAACGTTTTAAAAGCCTTTTTCCTTACAGGCATCTTGGACTACTTCACGACAGTCTTCATTTACGGCAGGCACTGACAGCAAGACGTCATCTTACGCTCACAGCAGAGACAGGAGTTTGCTCACAGTCAACTTTCCCAGATCATGCCACAATTTTGGATAAAGCATTACAAAATATATGTACACAAAGTAGTATAAACTGCTGATCATGTGTTTTAAAATGTCGCTGTTGAAAATGACTTCCAAGTGTCGCAAAAACGTGACCGCGTAGGACCAGCGAGATGATTGGAGCAACGGCACCAGAAGAGGCGGGACATGTGCAAACACCGGCCATCTTGGCGTTACGTAGTTTCCCTATGCATTTCAATGAGAGTGATATGTCTCCTCTTATTATAATGTCTCTGGTTACAGCGAGGGTATGTTCGCTTCCTGTTTTCAAAATTAAAGCACCAACTCTATCGTTATGGTTTTCTTAATAATAAAAGGCAACGGGTGTTTTATTTTGTGAAAACACCGTCACTTGGTGTTTTTTTTTCTTGTGAGTAGACCTCATTAATACCATAGATAGACGATTAATACACGCACCTATTGTCACCCACGTTGTCCTCATTGGCTTTGGAGACATATGTTGCCTCATCCCAAGCACTGATTGGCTGGTGTGTGGTGTCGTATGAAACAGTCACGTGTCCCACAGATGCATGCGTGAGTCAGGAAATGACGTGAAAGGGTCCGTATCCGTATATGGTTTGTTATTTGTGTTATTACGTTACGTGTTGGACTAAATCCATGGACATATTGAGGAAAGTATTCCGGTTAGAAGGAAACGGATTTCATATTTCATCAGAATGGATATTTGGCGAGCTGTACCGGAAGTCCTGAGTCATAAGATGATCGTTGTGGATAAAGGGAAGACTTTGAAGGTATGTAGCATTATAGCTGTTAGCTTACTTTAGCTGAGTGGCTAGCCGAGCTAACCGCTAATACTATTACGGCTGTGAGCAACCATATAAGTCGTGAGTGGTCTTAAATGAATCAGGAGACTCTAAGCTTTCTGTCAATGTACGGCATGAATATATATGTTTAAGGGTTGGTGTTTAAAACATTCAGAAGAACTTGTGGCTACCTCCTAACTTCCGGTCCGTCCCGTAGGCGGAACAGCGGACTACAGACACTTAAAACGTCTGTAGTTCCGGTCCTTCATGTTGGCTGAAACAGACAAGTCACCCTCAAACATGCTGAAAATCATGTTGAAGTTTGGCCTGCAGTTAGTCTTCCCTAATGTTTATGTGGCTTTGAGGATGTTCCTTACGTTGCCGGTGACAAACTGTGAGGGGGAGAGCTCATTTTCTCATTTGGGGAGAATCAAAAATGAGCTGAGGACCACACCACCACAAATAGATGCCTGTCCTGTGGGAAACACTGATAAGACAAAATAGGATAAAACAAATAAATAAAATACTATATACAGTAAACTGGATCTTAAATAAATCTGCAATATACCCGGGATTTACATTGTTAAGTTCATGTGTTCACTCTTTTGAATACACATCTGATCTCATATTTTCGCATTTAAATAAATTATGTCTACTCTGCCTCAAATCACTATATATATATATTTATAAATAATAACAGTGTTAGTTGGAACATTATTACTCAGTTCAACCATGCAATATTTAAACCAAAGCAGTAACAATATAAAACTAAGGTGTGTTATCATTCATCACCAATATTAGTCTTGCACATAATGTTACTATTGGTTTACTATATTTTTTACAACTTTTTTTTTTTGTTTGAATCAATTTTTTATTGATTTTTCAACAATAATACAAATGAAATAAAGAATAATAAGAAAAAGCATATAAAGAATGGACAGATATAAAATGTGGCATATATCAGTCAGACATTGAGAAGAAATAAGTGTGTATTACTGTTTAACTTTATTAAATATGGGTTACTATGAACAGAAACAAACATAATTGTACAAATACATCTTTTTATATAAGCACATATACAAGTAAACTCCATAAATGGACAGCAACCCAAAGCTGCTACCACTGCCCATTCCTGCTTTGAAAGGAGGTCGGGCCATATGAATAAAATAGACCCCCCCCCCCACCCCCCCAGGACCCAAAGTCAGAACCAAAGATGACTATAATAATGATTTTAAAGTGGTGATAGATTCATCCCAGCAAGAAATGTGTTCAGGTTTGCCATTGATGTAACTTCACAGCCCAGCGCTCCATGATGACTATATATTATATATATCTATATAGTCTAACAACCATCATCTCTTCTTTACAGATAACAAAAGGGGAGGTTTCCATATTTTTTTTTACAACTATTGTCGTTAAATTGCTGGTGTACTTACGTATTATTTAGATAGATAGATAGATGGATACTTTATTCATCCCCTCAGACATATCCAGTAGCACACACACACACACACACACACACACACACACACACACACACACAATACATATATACTAAGGCCTTGAAATTAAAATTCAAGGGTAAGGCAAGGCAAGGCAGTTTTATTTATATAGCGCATTTCATACACAATGGAAACTCAATGTGCTTTACATAAAACAGAAAAACATGCAATTTGAGAAATTTAAAACATACAATTAACCCCCCCCCCCCCCCCCCCCACCCCCCCATAATAAAGACAAAGTACAGAAAAATAGAAAGACATAAATAAAATGATTGCAGCATAAAATAATAAATTAGCTTTAAAATCATTAAAAGGACATAGAGTGCAAATGAAAGATTAAAATGTAAAGAGCTTTAAAAGAGCTCAATCATAAGCTCAGGAGAAGAGAAATGTTTTTAACCTGGATTTAAAAATGATTTCAGTTCTGCTGCTAGTTTGTTCCAGTTGTGTGTAAAAGCTGCTTCATCATGTAAGGGTGGGTAAGAATGAATTAAAAAGCAGCATAAAAACTCAATAAACATGTAAGAAAATTATGATTATAAATGTATAAATGAGACAGTTCTTTATTCATTTTTCTTTTTGCTGCAATAATAATGTAAATCTATCTTAACTTGTACAAGGAAGCACATGAAGGGAGCAAAGTGTCTTTCCGTCCAGTAGAGGGAGATAAATACCCATGAATCTGCCTCCTCTCCTCTCTCTCTCTCTCTCTCTCTGTCTCTCTCTCTCTCGCTCTCGCTCTCGCTCTCTCTCTCTCTCTCTCTCTCTCTCTCTCTCTCTCTCTCTCTCTCTGTGTGTGTGTGTGTATTACTGTGTGTGTGTGTGTGTGTTACAAAGTCTGAGACAACTAGGAGTCAAACTTTAAGTGTCTGCATGCAACAAAAGACAGAAAACATCTAAAAAAAAAAAAAAGAAAAAGCTACTGAAAATGATTTTGTGTGTGTGTGTGTTTAAATGCACGTGCACACACACACACACACTAAACCAGTTGTTCCTACAGGCCAGCAGTTTCCGCCCAGGCTTTGTTTTCTGCGCAGGTGCCCAAAATGATTGTGCGAAAATGTGAAATTTGATCAGCAGACCAAAACATCATTAAGTCCCCGCTGTTCCCGGTGATTACAGGTCAGCACCGTCTCTCTCTCTCTCTCTCTCTCTCTCTCTCTCTCTCTCTCTCTCTCTCTCTCTCTCTCTCTCTCTCTCTCTCTCTCTCTCTCTCTCTCTCTCTCTCTCTCTCTCTCTCTCTCATGCACGCACGCACGCTGCAGACACCTGCACGCGGCCCCCGCCCACCTGAAGTTCTCCCAACTAATTTTATTTAGGCTATCAATAATTAGCACTCGGTTATTTGAAATTGCGCTCAGACACAGACACAAAAAAAAAAAAACCCTTTCCGGGATGTATCACAGTAATTATGCGTGTCAGTTGAGAATGCGTTTTTACATCTGTGAGTCGAATGGAGCAGAATATTAACAAGAAGTCCTCTTTGGATGGGATTAAATTTTCTTTTTTTGGGGGGGGGTGGTCTGCAGATGAACACACACACACACACACACGTGCAGAGAAAAAGAGAGAGAGAGAGTCCAGGCTGTTGTTTATTACATGATAATCAAGATATTTAAGTTTTATACTGTAGAAGAAGAAATAAGAAAGGGAAAAAAGGACAAAGAAAAAGGAAGAAATTAGAAATAAAGAAAGAAAGTGAATTAAAAAGAGATGTAATATATGTTAAAACTCTTCACATGTGAGGGGCAAGACTTGGGACACATGTTAGCTTTTTCCACATGTGGATAATTAACATTTGAACACTGTCATGAGATGATAAGTCAGAGAAGAGAAGACATGCCTACTGCACCTCACACAGGTTTTATTGAGTTTGAATCAAGAGTCAAACTTATAATAAAACACCAATTAAACTGCCTCAAAAATACACAAGCTGTAAAATAACATTAAAGACACACACAGGTCATGTCCTCTGGGTTGATTCTGGGAGAATTGGTTACTCGAGTATTATTTAATTAGAGACAGAAATGACTCAGTAGTGTGCTTTTAAAGGCTGATTCTGGTATTCTTTTAAAGTATCTTGTGTGTTTAAGAGGTTTAAGTAACTATATAAAATGAAAGGATGTAGTATTTCTTGCCTTAAATAGTAGAGTATCGCAAATTCAAATGAACAGGAAGTACAGATTAAACAGTTAAGTGAATACATTTAACATGAAAGCATTAATAATGTAAAGGTCTTCTGGTGTCTAGTCAAACATTAGTTAAGTAGGTGGGGGTAGCAGCACTGAGGCCCTGAGCCCCAGTCTTACTCTTCCACTCTCTGAATCTATTTGAAAGGACAGTTTTGGGTGTTTCTCATTTCTTATTTGACATGTTAACAGTCCTGAGCTGTTGAAGGTTTACCTGCAGGACGCTCCGAGGCCTTAAACCTTAAATGTGATTCAGTGTTTATTGATTATTGTTTATTGTATTCTTTGGATCCCCATTAGTCTTCATAGAGATGAAGACTATTCTTCCTGGGGTCCACATTAAATCAAACAATTATTACAATAATTTCATCATTACATCATTTATACAAAGAATTACACAACATCATTCAACCTGAATTACCATGATTATAGAAATATATATAATAAGGAATGCAATGTAAATGTGTTAACATGATCCAGAGGAATAGTACAGTTGATTATAAAAGAGTTACATGATTATAGAAACATATATATATATATGAGGTAACCTGCAGCATAAAGTGTACCAAGTTGTTCAACACCGCTGTATTAACATGCTTGAATTCAACTTAACATGATTTTCTAATTTAATGGTAGGCTATTGCAACTTACTATTATAGCTAAGCACGGCTTCTCTCAGTTTGACTTTAAAACTCGATATTCGAGTTGTTGTGATCACATGAGGGGGGGAGACTGTTCCAATGAGCTGAGCAGTGTCTCAGAGAGAGAGAGATGGTGCGTGAGCTTGTGGTGTTGCAGCTGCCGCGTCTTCAGTCTTCAGTCTCCAGTCTTCAGTCTTCAGTCTCCAGTCTTCAGTGAGCTCTTTCCTCCGTTGTGCCACTGAAAGGTGCTGTTGTCCAAGGCTGAGCTCCTCACGGGGGGGATGAAGACGTCGCGTGGAGCTGAGCTGAACCCCCACCACCCCCCACCCCCACCCCCCTGCAGTGTGTGAGGCAGGTCAGCAAAGGGAGCAAAGGGTAAATACAGAGCCCCAATTTATTAATAATGAGGAGACAATAACATAATGATGCTCTGGAATAAATGTTTTCTGGATGAAATCACAGGATTTAAATGCAATTAAATGAATAAATATGATATTCATGAAGTAAAAAAATGAGCTTAGACTCCTAACTTGAGGGTTTGGTCACTTCTAAGGGGACACATAAATCTGAATTAACAGGCTAATAAAGCAGAAACACACTAAAACCATCTGAATCACCAATATAGTGCATTATATTTACTCTACTGTACATTTTATTCAAATGATGAAATCCTGACTGAAGTTTATCTGCTATATAAAACCCTAAAAATTCCTACAGTGGAATAAAATAGTAGTGTTCATGATACGTGCTTTCTTTTAATAATCCTCCAATGATGCAAAGATTACAGTTGTGTGACTTTACGCGTGTCTTAAAGTGTCTAAAATCATTTTACTGCTCACTATAGAGGAAATAACAGAGTGTGTGTTATATTGGGAGTGAATGAGGATGTCATTTTGTTAAACTTTTACTAAAATTATTATTTTTGTGTGACTTTTACCTTTAAATATTAAATCAGAGGAGACATTAAGTTGAAGTCAAAGAGTCATAAGTAGTTTTTTTCATTATTTAAGTTGCAGAAGAAGAGTAAAAACATATTAATGTTCATTTTTTCTCATTTTTTCTGATCTCAACTTTTAAAATATTTACATAAATGAAGTTATAACAGCGTCAAAAGAGCAGAATTAAGTTTTTGCCTTTCTTCATTTTCAGGTTGAGACTAACTTGGACAAATTCATCCTCTGTAAAAAAAAAAAAAAAAAAAGATAGACCATTAAATCTGAATATATGATTAGTTTTTGTACGTTTTTGAATTGAATCTGGGCTACAGGTATTGGATTTGGAGTCTGCTGGCAGGGAGCCACACACAATAGCAGGCACAGGTGTTGACCAGAAAAAAAGAGAATGACAGAGAGAGAGAGAGAGACGGAGAGAGAGAGAGAGAGAAAGAGAAAGAGAGAGAGAGAGACAGAGAGAGAAAAGGGAAAGGCAGAAAGTGATTTGAATTATCACTGTTGAGTGCATTTGGCATCTCTGCAGTGGAAAGAGCTTTAAATACTGTGGAGCCACAAAGTTTTATGTAAAATTGATGCATGGATATTTCCAAAAATTCATGTTTCTCCATTTCTTTTTTTCTCTTTTCCTTTTCTTTTTCTTTTTTTCTTTTTTCTTGAAGCATTGACTTAACTCTCTCATTTTCAGAGTGTGGCGCTTGTTGATCAAGAGTATAGATATCTTTGACTTGAGCGTTGGGTAATGAGAGAAATTAGCACAAATGCTCTAAAGTAATAGTTCCTGATTTTTTTTTTTTTTTTTTTTTTACTCACAAATTATTTTTCAACTTGTTTTTGTATCTGTGCATAAATTAAAAAATCTGCTGAAATTTATTATTCATCTGAGATGTGATTAATATGCAAAATTATGCAAATTAAGATGCAATTAGGCTCCAATTCTCTAGTGGAATTTTCCATTATAATTTAATACAAAGTAACAGAGTAATTGGTGTCACGTGTAATTACGGTTACTCAAGTGCACTTTCAGGCATGCAAATGATTCTCTATATGTTGGTTATCCTATGCAAATGTACCATGTGGTGTTTTAACAAGTTGAGGAAAACACAATGGGTAGCGTGGTTGCCCCAGTGGGGTTGGAACAAGGTAAAGACACCAGGATGTTTGTGGGGGGGTGTTTTTTTTTTTTTTTTTTTAAATGAGAAGAGTTGGAAAACTTTCAGCATTCAGATTATCACCAGTTAAGACTTCCAGTTACTTTTTTTTTTCCTTCCTTCTCCATATTTGAATTTTTGATGAATTGCAAAGCGGAGCAGACTTTCATCCATCACCAATCGATTAAAGGAGAGAAACATTTTTTTTTTTTTTTTTTTTTTTGATGGGTGGATGCGACTTGGCGGTGTTTAGAAAAAGAGATGGTTTCCAACAGTTCAGAATAAGTATCCTCCACCACCTCCACCTCCATTTCCTCCACCTCCTCCTCCATCTTCTCCTCTTCCTCCTCCACACATCCAACACCTTCAACTTTCACCTCTGCCTCCATCTCCATCTCGATTAAAGGAGAGAATTTTTTTGGATGCGACTTGGCGGTGTTTAGAAAAAGAGATGGTTTCCAACAGTTCAGAATAAGTATCCTCCACCACCTCCACCTCCATCTCCTCCATCTCCACCTCCTCCTCCACACATCCAACACCTTCAACTTCCACCTTCCACCTCTGCCTCCATCTCCATCTCCTCCATCAGCCTCAGTCGGAGCTCTTTGTGTCTTCATTACGACTCTGTGGCCCAACGTCGTAATGAAGACACATTGACGAGACACAATCAATGACACCGCTAATGTCACAAGCAATCACAAAACATTACGCGGGGGGTGGTGGGGGGGGACAATTACACCAGCGCCTCGCTCGGTGTGACAAAGTTTTTACGGAGAGCCGGTCGGCGGCCAGGCGGAGAGGAGGAAAGCGATTATGTAATTGATATCTATTTAGATAGAATGAAAGTCCTGTAAACGCTCGGAGGGGGAAATGTCTCGCAGAGCAATTCCTTCTTGGGAGGCAAATTGATTTTAAATTGTTACATGGCTGGTTACATGTCCTGACATCTTGCTTTGCTCGCTCTCTCTCCCTGACACACACACACACACACACACAAGCATACAAAAACATACACACAGATATGCTCACTTATACACACACACACACACACTCTCATGCAGACACACACCCTCTGCTATCTGTCTTGTTCATGATCAACGCTCTGAACAAAGACATCCTCCCTCCCTCTTCATGCCCCCCCCCCTCCTCCCTCCCTCCCTCCCTCCCTCCACCTCACCCATCCTCTCTCTCTCTCTCTCTCTCTCTCTCTCTCTCTCTCTCTCTCTCTCTCTCTCTCTCTCTCTCTCTCTCTCTCTCTCTCTCTCTCTCTCTCTCTCTCTCTCTCTCTCTCTCTCTCTCCGCCTCCACTCTGTGTGCCTGCCTGCTTGCACAACTCTCTCAAAGAACATAATCCCTCCAACAAAATGGAAACACAAAGGAAACTTGAGCTCAATCCTATAAACGCGCGGACACAGCAGACAATGCCTCCTCCCACCCGTTTCCCCCTATCCCCGTCCCCCTGCCTCCCCAACAGCCATAAATGCCCGGTGGCACAGATCAGGCTTTATCAACCCTCCCTTCTTCCTCCTCCTCCATCCATCCCTCCATCCCTCCTTCCCATCCGATTAGTACCTCACCACCACCACCACCACCACCACCACCAGTACCAGCAGTAGCAGAAGCAGCACCTCTCCTCCCGCCAGCGTCTCCCATACCTCCACATGGACTGCTCTCATGCAGCAGCAGCAGGAGGGTGCAAAGCAGTTTGATAATTTGGCTCCTCTTGGCGAACAAATGCATTCAGTCCTTCTTACGCGTCTCTGATTCGTGCAGCGGCGAGCTACTGAGCTACTGCCGGATTCGCAGTTGTTAGCGTTTGCTGTTTGCTTAGGTGACACGCAGGTAGATACTTAAAGTCATAAAGTTAAACTCAGCTACTTGCAAATTTGAAGTTAGTGTTATGTGTTAATCTTCTCTTTCTTTCTTTCTTTTTAAGACGCTCATTGATTCAGCAATCACTTTTCAATCAACACTTTTACGTCTTTTTCTTCTCTCTCTTTATTTGTTGATGACATCCAAGTTTTCGTAGGTGGTGCTCATAACCCCAACACATCACTTCCACTTCGCGTGACAGCTTTCCTGGGAAACACGAGAAGTGTGTCGACTCATTTACAAGCGTGACATATCATTCAGCTAAAGAGAGAGCAACAGAATAGTACTTATCTTTTATCTTTGTTAGCTTTAAAAATCACAAATATCCATCAGTTTACTACACTAGCTGTGAGTGAGTGTGTGTTTTATCTTCACATGAAACTACAATGATGCAGGCATGCAGGAAAGATGTGAACTAAAGATGGTTTGTGGGTTTTGGTAATGTAGGTCATTGTCAATTTCCATCTTCGACTTAACTGTTTTGTGCCTGTTTTTATTATTATTAGGCCTCAACCGCACCGCACCAGCACCTGAGCACCAGCTGATGCCCCGCGTCCTCCTCCTGAGAGTGATTCCAGCTCGGAGGCACGGCAGCGACGGCGGAGAAGGAGCCCCCTGAAGGTTGAAGAAGTGAGGTGGGTGAGGTTTGATCTACTCTAATCTGGTTGTCGGTGGGAGGAGGGAGGGGATGATGGGGTGGTTGTTTGGCACCCAGCACCAGGACTCTCTGTGACTGTGTGGTCTTCGGAGAACCACTTACCGCCCCCGTGCTCTCCTCCGGTTCCAGGCTCGGGAAGGAGAAGCAGACTCTCTCCCTCCTTAACCCCCCCACCCCCACCCCCAACACCATAACCTGCTGATTAAATCAACCCTACGCAGGGCAAAAGCGTGATAACGGAGGCAAAGTAGGCCGCCTTCACTCGCTGTCACAGGAAGAGGAAGTGCCCTGGTGTGCCTTCACCTGTGCTTAAACTCGCTGGTGCCGCTGCTACAACGCGTTGCACAGCTGGAGACGAGACAGCGAGCGTGTTAGATCAGAGAGCAGCGAGGCTCACGTGTTGCGCTTCCTGCTACTGCGACTGTGTGCCGAGTGACCGTCTGAGGCCTGCAGAGCAAAAAGACACACACAGAGAAGATGGCTCATTTCTGTCTTGAAAGTATTAACCGCCTCTCGAAAGTGTCAGTATGACTCTCCGTGTTCAGTTCAGTTTTTTTTTGCAGCTGGTAAAACTGTCATTTTATACTCTGCCTTTTTTTTTTTTTTAAACATTAAACCCAAAATAGTCTCCTCATAAGCACAAAGTAACACTCAGAGTCTGTTAATGTGGTTAAATTCATTCAAGAAAGCAAAAAAAAAAAAAAAATTCAGGTGAGTTGCTGCAAAAATGTGTTTTTTTTCCACATGTGGCTCAATAATTAACCTAAATCAATTTTGAAATTCAGCAACCAAAGTAATGGGGTTGAAAAACAGGTTGGGATTATTATATATATATTTTCCTACATTTAACAAGCCAATGAGCAAATCCCACAAAAATCAAGAGATCTGGATGGCGAGTCCTTCTCTATAAATTCTATAAATGTCTGGTCTCTTTTCATGGATTACTGTCATTTGCCATCCGCTATTGTGAGCGCCTGCCAGACTGGCTTGCCATTTCTGGGCCTGTGTTTCCAACCTTGATATATTTGCCAAATGAATATTTGAAGCTGTAATTAAATTTATCCCACCTCTACACCTTCTGTAAGACGGCCACCTTGCACATTTCTCACATGCCATATTTCAGCTATTTTTTTCTGTGGAGGGGAAGAAAAAAAAGAAAAAGGGAAAAACACAGCTTGATGCCATTTCTTTAATGATTTGGAATGAGGATATTTTTACTGGAATAAATCTGATTTCAGGACATTCATAAATGGTCCTGCTTACGTATTCAGACATAAATACACACGGTGTTGGTGAGAAGAACCTTCAGAGCTGTCACCGGCTTCATAAACAAACTTAATAAAATGTCAGTAAATATAATAAAAAATTAGGTGATGATGAAATTATAGCAGAGAATTTAATGCATTAAGCAAAAATCATGCGCTCCTCCTTGACAAACAAGTTACTATTTAAAGAGAGCCAAGAGAAGGCGCTTAAAATCAGCATAAATGTGTCCACACATAGCAGAACTCTTCTCATTAACAGATAAACATGTCTACTGTGGGAGTTATGTCTCTTTCTCACATTTTAAAGGTAAATCCAAAAAAAAAAAAAAAAGAAAAGTTGTGTGTATGTGTTTTAAATTTGGGTACGAGTGAGCCTTTAGACTAGAGAAAGTGTAATGTGTTTTATTAAAAGACTACAAAAAGAAGATGTTGAAACTATTGTTCGCCCTCAGACGTGAGGCCTTGACGCATGCAAGAAACAATAGAAACATTTAAATAATTCAATATCGGTAACAAAGCAGCTTCAAGACGGCATTCGTTCTTATTTCTTGGACTATTTCTTCACTTCAAGAACACAAATTTAAGAACAAACACCAAAAAAATGTTGTTTTTTGTGGTAAATTCCTCATTTCACACCATATATTTAATAAAAAAAGGATCTTATTAAAAGATGTGATGAGAGGATTCAAGGTTTTTGTAAGTTAAATGAACTTTTAGGGAGTGAAACCCTCCACACACACACTCACAGCTGACGTGTCCATCCTCTCTCTCTCTTTCTCTCCGTCCTCTTCCTCTAATGACTGACGCGTCCATCCTCTCTCTCTCTTTCTCTTCCTCTCCGTCCTCTTCCCTCTAATGACTGACGCCGCGTCCCGTCCTACATTTGAATCCTGTTAGTTACACTTTGAAGGAGCCCCACTCCTTGATAATTAAAATCTCCAAGCCTCCCCAATAATTACCACTGGGTTCCTCTTTGCACTTTTGAATCGCACTCGTGGTGGTGACATAATTCATTAGTGTTTGTCCAAAGAAATGATTTAGAGTCTTTAAAGTGCTCCTCCATGCAGAATAGCTATTAAAGCAGCCATATGCACATATGCTTAGAGCGTTAAACGGTTTGTTGAAGTCAGTCAGGGTACAAGGGATGATAAACATAAATTATGACTAATACACTGCACCAGTAGCTTTGTCGAAAATAAAAAATTACTGACACAGGGAAACCACTTTGGATTCGCTGCTGCAGAGCCGAGCCCCCCCACCACCACCACCACCTCCACCTCCTCCTCCTCCTGGTCTGTGTGTGTGTGGTGAAGCGAGGATGTAGGAAGCACAACACAAATGGCTCGGGCATCACCTTGAATATTCAGATGGGTAAGCTAATCATTTCTGCCTGGATACACCGTGGTGATTACCTGGCTCCTTTGGCTTTGGCTCCTGAGCTCTCTGAAGAGTCTCGCAGCAGAGTGCCTTTTCTTTTTTCTTTTCTTTTCTCATTTGCTTCCATTTAAAAGTTTAGACCACACACACAAATGAGACTTCATCGTCGGGGGTTCACACCGTAAATTTCTACCCAATAAATTGTATTTCTTTTGTTTTTAACAACCTGTGATTACTGCTCAAAGTGTAAACCAGCCTCCTTTTCTTTTTTTCTTTTTTTTTGTGACACCCTGAATGAGTATGTCACCAATGACTAAAAAGAAAAGATGATTTACCACCTAACAGCTGTTGCAAATGAGCAAAATTTGAGTGACTTTTACACCAACGCTGTCACTCTGTGTGTGTTACTGTGTGCACAAAGCTCTTTGATTTCTGTCTTCTATAACACATAAGAGGATAATATTCTCACCAAACACATTTTTTTTTTTTTTTTTTTTTTACACATTTTGGCCTTTTTAATGTTTTTATTGAGAAAGGTAGCAGCTTGGATTCACTCTTTCTTCCTTGTAGAAATATTAAGAATGTCTATTTAAAGAAAAAATCTACTGGCAACTATTTTAGTCATCAAATTATTGTTCCTGTCTCTTCTAAAGAAAAAAAAAAGTTCCTTACTTTCTATTTTTGGTCATATTTGAGAGTTAATTTAGTATTTTAGTGTGTTAGAGGGTTTTTTGGATGGAACTAGCAGTATTAATCTTGTAGTCTGGTATATTACGATGGACATTTATCACTATTTTCTGACATTTTATGAACACAATAATTCATTAATCATCAATCAATCATCAGATTCATGAAAATAAGTGTTAATTACAGCTTTTCCACACTGATGGAGTCTCCCCTTTCTTTGTAGATCTGTTATATTCTGTCTTGCCTTGTTGTACATTGCTCAGCAAAATGACGTTTTCATGATTATTAATGTTGACCAGCGCTCACACACCTCCTCTGCGAAAGGCTCCAGTTCACTGAGAACACGGCCTGATGTATTACCATACGGCCCGGCATTCATCACTTTGTTTCCCCCCTTTGTGTTCCTTCTTTTTTTTTAAGGGACCTGCAGGAATTATTAGCAGCTTAGCACCGAGAGGCCCCTAAGTAGCTCTCGGGGTGTAAGCCTCTCTCCCAAAGTCAAGGCCAACAGCATGCTGAGCCCCCCCCCCCCCCCCCCCCCCCCCCCAGCCCCATTCAGTGATAATGTACATGTCAGCAGGGACATGCAATGATCCCTCACTTCTCCATGCTAAATGATCATTTTCTTTCTTTTACACTCTGTCTTTCATTCAAGTAAATCCACTCCCCTAAAAAAAAAAAAAAAAAAAACTCCCAGAAAATATTAACACGCTGCGGAACAATAGTCCTCAGAAAGCATGAATCAGCAGATGATTCCCAATTCCATGCACACAACAGGGGATTGTATTGAGGGTACGTGTGTGTGTGTGTGTGTGTGTGTGTGTGTGTGTGTGTGTGAGGGTGGAGGGTGGAGGGGAGCCTCTGTTAGCACCGACGTTCCCTTCCAACAAAATTCCAAACCCCCGGCATCAGTACAGAGCTTATGATCTGTGGGAAAAGCTGAGGCGAGTTGCAGAGCGGTGGAGCACCTCGCCCGAGTCTCTCCAGACGGCCTGATTTGGGAACGCCGTGAAATCCATGGCACCTCTTCCTGGCTTCCTGGCTGAACGGCTGCCATATCTTGTGATGGACTGAGGCAGGAGAGAGCGAAGCAGCCAGGGATGAATACGGCTTAATCTTTACCCAGGCCACATGTGTGTGCATGATAACATGGTTGCTTTCTTCCTGTGCAGGGTTATTCTCCGCCAGCTGCCAGGTTAGCTGCCTCGCACAGCCGTGTTTCGCTGCGATATTTGCCCGCTGTAAAAAGAACTATTGCACCTAAGGTGGGGGCTAATGCATGTTTTTGGAATTGGCGGTAATTCCTGACACATTTCAAGAGACAGATAGGGTGTCTTATAGCAAATGACAATATATGTAAAGACACCTAGCCCCAGCCTCCCCCCCTACACACACACACACACACACACACACTCTCCCTCCCTCTTTTTTAGTTTCCTAATATTTTATTTGTGAGGAGCCTCCTTATGCTGAGGTTATTTTTATAATTAAATGGTGGTGTTATGATGAAAAGCAGCTAGACATGTAGCAAAATTACCTACTTACACAGTTATGGGTGGAGAGAGATGCTATTTCTGCCACATAGCATCACACTAGGTTGCTATACAGAATTAATCTAGATCTGAAAGCGTCTGCGCTAAATGATCACTAATTTTTCAGCAGGTTGTGATTGTGTTGTTGAAGCCAGCCAGCAGCCAACAAAGCAGCTTTATACACCATTCTTTACCATTCACAAGGTCTGTGTATATGTGTGTGTGTGTGTGTGTGTGTGTGTGTGTGTGTGTGTATAAGTGTGTAAGTGTGTGTGTGCAGGTGCTCTTTACTCCATACATCTTCTATCCACATGGACTTTAATGTAATCACTCCGGCAGCTTGGTGTAAATTTCCCCTCTTTTTTTTTTCTCTCCTCCTCACTTAAACTTTCTCCACCACCCCCCACCACCCCCCCAACCCCCCTACCCCACCACCCATCCCTGCTCATCTGCCTCGGCTACACACACAAAGCCCATTTATTATGATTGCATTACCATAAATGATTTTATAACATCTGCTTGTCAATAATTATCCTACAAATTCCTGTGGCCTCTGACCCGTGCTCTGAATGAACCCCAGGTGTAAGGCACTGTCAGGCTAATGACTAGCGCACACACACTAGCACACATCGTCCCCACGTCAGCGCACACACAACCACCCGGCCACTTCAATTAGCGCCTTAATATTAGCTGAAAATGGAGGAATCACGCACTAATTGAAAACATTGGATTCAAAGAGAGAGAGAAAGAGAGAGAGAGAGAGAGAGAGAGAGAGAGAGAGAGAGAGAGAGAGAGAGAGAGAGGGAGAGAGGGAGAGAGGGAGAGAGGATAAGCAAATGGTAGATATTTGATCTGATATCACGGAGGAAGCACACAAGGAGAAATATAGAGGGATTAAAAAAGCCTACAAATAAATAAAATGTGGGTTTTTTGGTTCATTAATAATTAAGTTTTGGCCCTTTTTTATTAGCTGCTATGTAATGTGAACAAGCAGCAGCTCAGAATAAGGTGAGTATTTCTTTAGAGTATCATCAGTTTGCTGAAGTTGAAGCAGAATAAGAAGCCAAAGCTTTATTTTAACTTTTATTTTAACTTTTATTTTAGATTTAGCAGGTATATAAATGATGAATAAACTGCTTATTAAACACAGCAGGTGTAGTTATAAGCAGAAATAAAGACATCACATGTTAATTAATATAATAGTAAGTATAAATTCTCCTATGAAGCATCTGTAACTGGTTTATAATATATTTATATAAACTATAGAGTACAGTATATCTTTATTTATTATATGAAATATGGAATCTAATGTATGTATTATATTTACATGTGATTTATAAAGTATATTTGTTTATAAATGACTCTGTATGACTGATAAGATGTGGCAGAAAGCCTGGGAGAAATATAGTAAATGGACTTTGAGTTAATTTTTATTTAATTTAATTTATATTCTATTTAAACTATTTTAAAATAAATGTGCTGCATGTTGAATTTCCCCTGCTGCTGGAAGGTGCCTTAATGTTTTATAATGAACTATGTGGATTGTATCATTAGATGTGATTATATATCTGTGCTTTTAACTTTACGGATGCTTCATAGAAGAAATTATAATAGTTAAATATAAGTAGTAAGTAAGTATAAACACTTAGAATTGGTTTATAATGCACTATACTGCAGTTATACAGTAATGACTCCTTATAATAGCTGAATAAGGTATTAAAATGAAGAATTAGAGTTTTATATGATGTGAAATAATCTTATATTACGTATGAGTAAAGTTTTCATTCTGGTGTGAACCCGTCTAACAGCTGTGCATTAAATTATATTTCATTTACATTTATTTATAAGAAAAGACAACATTGTGAAAATGGTGATAATTGAAACTTATTTAAGGTATATAGCAACAATAGTAATCCTGATAAAGATTGATTGAGAACAAATAACCACTTTTACAAATATGAATTATATCTGCTAACCCGAACCCAGCAAAGCAAAAAGCACAATATTCATTATATTAATTATATTTGAGCGAATTGTCGGCTACCTGAGTGAGATCATACACCTCCAGACAAAAGATAACTCACATAATAGCAACTGTGTGATGATGAAATTAAAGCAAATAGTCAGTAAAACCACTTTAATGCCACACGCTCACATTACAAACCATTATTCAAGTGCTCAAAGACGCTGAAGAGCATCAATCAGTGTGTTTTCCCCCCCGAGCAGCAGTCGGCTTGTTCTATAGCAGACACACAACTTGCAAACGTCGGGTCCTAATTGAAAAGTTAATTAACTTTTTGAAGTCATCAGCTGTCATTCCTGCAGATCAGAATCCATCCGCCTCCTCCTGAGACCAACTTTATATCATTCTTAACGGCTGGGGACCCTCTGCTTGGCTACATGGGAACATTTGGTCATTGAAAGCACCATTTATAGAGTATTGTTTAATTAAAGTTGAATTACTGTAGAAGAACTGTATGCAGAATTTAATTTCTACTATGAATTATTGGGAGAAAACATTGGTGCAACTCAGATAATCAAACTTTTCATTAGCCTCTCTCCTCTCCCTCCTGAGGTGCCTCTGCTGGCTCTTTTGTTGACGACTCCCAAAAACATAAATGAGAGGAAGCTACCCACAATGCATTGCATATCTACAAGTTTTCTCTCATGCATCGACTTCCTTCTGTCGAGCGTGTTTTGTTGGTTAACAAACAAAAGGCTTCAGCTTGCACTCACGTCTGGAGCAGATAACTGTCTCCAAAGTTATGGCTGCAGACGTTATAACCACGACCATGAGAACCAGAATCCTGCAACCATATCACACACCTAAACCAACACAGCTTTAAATAAAATAAAAAGACTTTGTCATTATTTGGACAGCTTAAAACTCCTCTAAAGACATACTGGATGCTTTTACCCCAAGTTCTACTTTTAATTATCTCTTGCTCTTAAAAAAAATATGGCAAATAAACTCATTTTAGAGTATTTTTATAACACAGTCCTGCTCATTTCCTTCCTATAAAACATTTAAATGATCCTAATCCTGCTTATATACATTAATCTAATCAAATGTGATCTGGGTGACTCGCTGCTCTCATCATATATATAATCACACTTTACCATTTAGCTGTTGTATCTAGCAGACGTGAGTATTTTATTTCAGTATGCTTCAGTTTAATAATTCCCCTTTCCTCCCCTTCCTTCCATCCTCTTCATCTAATGGCATGAATGAGGGAGGATAACTTCACTTTAAAGGCCTGTAACTCACTACAGATCCATATTATGCTAAATTTTGCAAAGCCGCCCACTTTTGAGAGGACCAATAAAAAAATCTTCAGCATTTTATTTAATTTTCTTTCTTATAAAAACAGCATCACATGTTCCTCTTCATCCCAAAGAGCTAAAGAATACCTCTAATGTGTTGGTATATATTACACTAATCCATCTTTTTATTTGTGTATTTATCAGAAAGTCCCTAAAAAAGAACTTTATTATCATTATTAGTAATTATAGGAAATATAGAGACAGGGTTCAGCTCTCACATTTTTATTTAATTAATTATAATTAACACCTGAAATCTCTAGAAGTTTGTCTTTGGGCGTATATTTCCAAATATATGGATAATAACCTTTCCAATAATAATAAATGAATGATTCAGCTTACAGAAAACTCAACACCGCTCACTACATCAAATACTAGAAGAAGTCTCAGGACATGGATTTTCCGAGAGGGAACTGCCAAATTACACACTGAGGGTGTAAAAAGGAAAATTCTTGGGAAATTACAGACCTGAAATAAAATGTTTGGGTTTTTTGGGTGTTTTTTAGAGAGGTAAATGTGTCTGTCCACCTCTTCTACACAGTCATACATGAGCCCCTCTGTCTCACACCGTCGTCTGAAATCAGTCCAGTCTCGTCAGATTCACCCGGACGTGAGATTTTTTTTATTTTTTTTATTTTAACACAACTTTATTTAAACCACATTATAATAACACTAAAAACTCCACTTCACAGCCTCCAATAGATGAAAAAACAGAAAGAAACAAACCTTCCTGTTCTCACTTTCTTACCAACAAGTTAAAAACTAAACTAAAAACTGAGCTGCAGTGACCCGTCCTCCCCAACAGAACACAGGACCTGTCTGACCCCCCACACATCCTCAAAACCCTCCATGTTACAGGTCAGCGTGTAGAAGGAGTGCTCTATCTTTAACCTGACTGAGACCAGAGCTTTCAGCACCAGCACCGGATCTGTCCAGCCATCACCTGACATCTGGTTCTTGCGGCTCTTCCAAATAGCAAGCTTCGCAGTAGCCAGTAAAAAATTGATAAGAACCAGTGTCTGCTTTTTTTTCATGGTGTATCTGGGCCCAAAAACAAAAAGTGATAAAGAAAACACCTCTCCCGGACGTGAGATGAAACCCCCCCCCGCCTTCTGCTTGTCTCATTTTAAAGGTTGCATGGAGGCGGCTCCTCCTCCTCGTGTTGTTTCTGGGGGGTCAGCGCAGGTTTAATTGATTCTCCTTCTCCCTCCGTCTCTTATTAGGGCCACAGCGCCTCTCCATGGGAACTGCTAATTGGCCCTCCCCTGTGGCCACTTGGAGAAGCAGGCAGACGTGGCCCGGTAGACACTCCTGCGGGTCCACAGGGACGCCGGTGGATGAGAGAGATTCACGCGGCTCTGTGGATCTGCTTCTTTAGGGACGGCAGGCTGATGTCTCCCTCTTTCACCATCTGGACTCCAGATTCACTGACGAACCGATCGGGACCAGAGACGCTCTGTGTGAAGACTACACCTCTGTTTGCTCAGGCTGGGGTGTGTGTGTGTGTGTGTGTGTGTGTGTGTGTCTGTGTATGTCTGTGTGTGTCTGTGTGTGTGTGTGTGTGTCTGTCTGTCTGTCTGTGTGTGTGTGTCTGTGTGTGTGTGTCTGTGTATGTCTGTGTGTATGTCTGTCTGTCTGTGTGTGTGTCTGTGTGTGTGTGTGTGTGTGTGTGTGTATGTCTGTGTGTGTGTGTATGTCTGTGTGTGTGTGTCTGTGTATGTCTGTGTGTATGTGTGTGTGTATGTGTGTGTGTGTGTGTGTGTGTGTGTGTATGTCTGTGTATGTCTGTGTGTGTCTGTGTGTGTGTGTATGTCTGTGTATGTCTGTGTGTATGTGTGTGTGTGTGTGTGTGTGTGTATGTCTGTGTGTGTGTGTGTGTGTTTGTACTTCTATGTTTGTGAGGACCACTTTGAGTTTTTGGACTCTGAGTTTGAGGATATTTTTGGAAACTATAAAGACATTTTTTTAAAAGTGTGAACTTTTTAAAGGGACATAATGAACTAATTCAGACTTCATTTTGGGGTTGAATAATTAGTATCTGAATAAAGATGTCTGCTGTGAGATGAGCAGTTAGCTACCTGTTGGATGTTAACGTTTGGACAAAGGGAAGCGACAGTCCTGTGAACTCTGAATATTAAAATACATATTTGATATTTTACGTTTTTTAATAGTGAACACATTTTGTGGAAGGTGAGGACATTGTTGAAAAGTGAGCTCAGTTTTGGACCTTTCCTCAAACATCAAGTACATATTTAAAAATGAGGGACATTTTAAAAAAGTGTGAACATTGATGGAGTTTACTGATATTTTTTAGAAAGTGAGAATATATTCAGAGAGTGTGGAGACTCTTGAAGAAACTGAGAACATTATTCTTTAAATACTGAGAAGGTGTTTATGGACAGTGCACATTTTGGAAAGTGAGGAGCATGGTCATTTCAGATATTCTCCATTAAGGGCGAAGACATTCTGACCGCTCACAGGATGCTCTTTGAGAATGAATAATTAGTTTTAGGGTTGAGTTATATATAAAGTTGGTAGCCAGTGAGTGTTTGATGTGAGTGACGGTCCTCACAGAGACTGTAAGTACAAACGTGAGAGCGACACAGAGAGCGACAGTGAGGCAGAAAGAATGTGGGAGTACAGGGGATGATTTAAAGGTCGTGTGTGTTGTGGGCATGGCGTGTGTCTCTACTACGTGTGTGTGTGTGTGTGTGTGTGTCTCTACTACGTGTGTGTGTGTGTGTGTGTGTGTGTTGGAGCATGTAGGTGTAATACAGTTACTTGAGGAGCTGGTGAGAATGTGTGTGTGCTTACTGTTTGCATGCATACGTGCAAATGTGTGTTTCTTTTTTTTTTAATTTGTGGTGTGTGTGTGTGTGTGTGTGTGTGTGTGTATGTGTGTGTGTGTGTGTGTGTGTGTGTGTGTGTGTTTGCACATGTGGTGGATGAAAATGCATAACCTGTAGGTGTCTACGAGTGTATTTGTCTATTGTCTTTGTGTGTAGCCTGCCTGTATGTGTGTGTGTGTGTGTGTGTGTGTGTGTGTGTGTGTATGTTTGTGTGTCTGTATGTGTGTGTGTGTGTGTGTAGCTAGCCTGCCTGTCCGTATGTGTGTGTGTGTGTGTGTGTGTGTGTGTGTGTGTGTGTGTGTGTAGCCTGCCTGCCCGTATGTGTGTGTGTGTGTGTGTGTGTGTGTGTGTGTTGCCTGCCTGCCCGTATGTGTGTGTATGTGTTAGTGTGTGTGTGTGTGTGTGTGTTTGTGTGTGTGCATGTGTGTGTGTGCATGTGTTTGTGTGTTTGTGTTTGTGTGTATGTATGTGTTTGTGTGTGTAGCCTGCCTGCCCGTATGTGTGTGTGTGTGTGTATGTATGTGTTTGTGTGTATGTATGTGTTTGTGTGTATGTATGTGTTTGTGTGTATGTATGTGTTTGTGTGTATGTATGTGTTTGTGTGTATGTATGTGTTTGTGTGTATGTATGTGTTTGTGTGTTTGTGTTTGTGTGTGTTGCCTGCCTGCCCATATATGTGTGTGTGTGTGCATGTGTTTGTGTGTTTGTGTGTGTGTTGCCTGCCTGCCCGTATGTGTGTGTGTGTGTATGTGTGTGTGTGTGTGTTGCCTGCCTGCCCATATATGTGTGTGTGTGTGCATGTGTTTGTGTGTTTGTGTGTGTGTTGCCTGCCTGCCCGTGTGTGTGTGTTTGTGTGTATGTGTTTGTGTGTGTGTGTTGCCTGCCTGCCCGTGTGTGTGTGTGTGTGTTTGTGTGTTTGTGTGTGTGTGTTGCCTGCCTGCCCGTGTGTGTGTGTTTGTGTGTGTGTGTGTGTGTGTGTGCATGTGTTGTTTGTCTAACTGACCTTGATTTTTTGTTACTCAGAAGTGAAGATGAGCAGATTGGCAGCAAACTCTCACCTCAGTCATTCTTCTTCTTCTCACTTCCCTTCAACCACAGAGACACAAAAGAAAGAAGATGTTCAGTTTATTCCAAACTGAAGCTTTACTAGAACTCAGCCCGTGCATCCTGTCTGCACTCGATATCAAAACCGGCTCGTTTCCTCGAATATGACATTTAAATCTTTTTTAGGTAAACTTTTTGTAATGGAGCTGGAAAGGTAGTGGTAGTGGTAGTGGCAGGATTTTTTTTTTTTTCTTTCTCTCTCTTCTTTTCTTTTCTCTGCCTCCGGTCAAACTGATTTTCACTTTAAAGAAATAAAACCTGAGTGTCAACGTAACACCGAGAATAGAAAACGGTTTCATGTGCACACGTTGAGATATTCTCACGGTCCTCTGAAGCTGAGGATGTATATTTTTTTTACAGTAACTTTTTGAATAATATCAAAACATTCACACCACTCTGACTCAACAAGTGCCCATGGTTAAAACTTTATCTTTCGCTCTCTTTGTTGTGGCGCCCCGTTTTTAATGAAATGCCCCAAATTTACCTGAAGTATTTGTCACTACTTTTTCAGTTTCGTTTTTGGTAGACGATGAAACGGAAATCAGCTTCAGATAAAGGTTTTCCACTGTCTGCTTTTACACCTTCAAAACATGTTCAATTATTTAAAAAAAACAAAAACACTACAGTTTATTTAGTTTTTAAGGGTTAGGGTCTACGTCAGAGCAAAAAAAGAAGCTGCATGTTGGATCCTCTCTGCAGAAATAGAGTTAAATATATATATTGCGCAACATCCTGTGCTACAAGAAAAGAATCATATAAAAACTCACCCCAGTCATAATGGTTGTAAAAACCACAGAGAAGTTATAACTGTGCAGCTAGAGTGGAATTGAAAATGAATCAGGCGTGAAGTTTCTCAGCGTGAGTACAGAGAAATCACAGTGGATTCCAGAGAGAGAGAGAGAGAGAGGGAGAGAGAGAGAGAGAGAGAGAGAGCCCGGGAGTCAGGATTAGTGTTTGAAGGCTAAATGGTGTTATCGGTTCTGATTAAGGAGCATGTACGTGGTACTCGCTCCACCTCAGAGACAGCAAACGGATGTCAATAGGGCTAAATGGCTCATTAGGCCAGGTATTTAACTATGCTATAATCATTCTGTGTCATCACTTAAGCCCTGGTGGAGCACGAGGGGGCTCCGGCGATTGAATACCCTCCCGAAAAACCCCTCTGAAATAAGCAGAGATATGAGACGGAGAGAGGGTTTCTCTGGCAGTGCAGCGTGGTGGATGATATTTGGTGCTGTGTTGGATTTTCAGCTTAGCTTTTTTTTTCTTTTAGGAGAATTGTAGTTTTCCAGCAGATTGATAAAAGGAAGAATGAACTCTAAGGAAACATTTAAGCTGCATTTATTTGGATTTTGTTGCTGTTGCTTCTATTTTTTTTTATTGTATTGAACCTTTAATATAATATTGTTGTATGCATCTTTTTGCTATTTCATTGCATTGTCTGAACCTCTGTGTTTTTACCATGCATATGACCAGAAACTCCACAATATAGAGTAAAACCATATATATAATAAGAACAGTGCAGCATATATCACTTAAACACAGGTAGGACTTTTCAAGGAGGCATCTACCTGACTAATAAAACTTTTGGCTTAACATAGATGAGCAGATTAAACATCACTTCAGCCTCCATATTACTCATTATGCACATATCCTGACACACAGAATATGACTTTTTGGTCTTTTTGGCAGCAGCAGTTGCAGACCCTCTGATTGTTATCTAAAGCTTTGACATCTTCCCGTGACCTCCTTGCTAACCCCGTCGTCTCACGTGGAAGCTACTGCAGAAGCCAAACTCAGCAAACGTGCGACGTCACCAGCAGATATTTCCTGGATTCCCCGTTTTCAGCGATAGTGTAGGTTTCGTTTCGTAAGTGCGGGGGTGGGGCACACACAAAAAAAAAAAAAAAAAAAAATGCTGAATGGAGTTTACGATGAACGTAATTTGATGAAAGTGGAATTTTTCACGTTTAAAACAATAAAAGGTTGTTTAATATCAGAATAAAATAGAAATAAATGTGTTTAAATTGCATTGTATTATACATATTTAGTATTTCTGTGAAGCCAGGAAGAGCTGAGGATTATTAAAACCTACAAGAAGCTTCACATAAAACAACTCATTCCCTACAAAATGCACCAGAGTTTAATCTAAAAAATAAAAAGACCCTTACAGATATTTTTAATTTGCACCGAACAATACTGAAATATCAGAAACAGCAAGTCCTCATATCTTATGAGAAGACTTGAACGTTGCATTTAATAACAGTAACATGAACAAATAGCTTTTATCACTTATGGTGCAGTTTGTACAGAGAGGCAAAGAGGTGTGGATTAAACAGGATTAAACAGGTCAGGTATACTTTTACTGCTCAGTCTGCACACACACACATACACACTCACACACACACACACACACACACACACACACACACACACACTCACAGCTCTCCATATTATTTAATCACTGAAAATCAAAAAATCAAACTTAATTGAATCCACAATTAATAATTTCCTCCACTGATTGACTCACAGCAAAGCAGACTCTGTCTCATTATGACATTTAAATCTGACTGATGATGGACGGAGATGAAAATGCATGAATAAGAAATTTAAAAAAAATAGACTCAGCCAACATCACACAGTTAAAATAAGAACTTCAAAGCAGCTGAAAGAGGGAATAAGTGAATTTATGTTTGCTTCTTAAACTTGTTAATGAATATTTGGAAGGACAGCACTCCCTTTAAACCGTACATACTCTTCTTTAAACCTCCTGTTGTGTTCGAGTCAAGGAAGGAAGGGAGGAAAGGAGGGAGGGAGGAAGGAGGGAAGGAAGGGAGGAAAGGAAACAAGGCAGGGAGGAAGAAGGAAGAGAGGGAGAGAGGGAGGGAGGGAGGGACGGAGGAGGGAAGGAAGGAAGGAAGGATCTGACAGAAGGAAGAAAAGGGGGATGGAGGAAGGACAGAAGGAAGGAGGAAAGAGGAAAGAGAGCAGAAGGAAAGAAAGAGAGGAGAGAGGAAGGACAGATGTAAGGAAGGAAGGAAGGAAGGAAGGAAAGAAGGAACAGTCAAAACAGATGGGTCAATTTGACCCGGGAGGACGACAGTAGGGTTAAGCCTTACATACTCTTCTTTAACCCTTACATACTCTTCTTTAACCCTTACATACTCTTCTTTAACCCTTAAATACTCTTCTTTAACTCTTACATACTCTTCTTTAAACCTTACATACTCTTCTTTAACCCTTACATACTCTTCTTTAAACCTTACATACTCTTCTTTAACTCTTACATACTCTTCTTTAAACCTTACATACTCTTCTTTAACCCTTACATACTCTTCTTTAACTCTTACATACTCTTCTTTAACCCTTAAATACTCTTCTTTAACTCTTACATACTCTTCTTTAACCCTTACATACTCTTCTTTAACCCTTACATACTCTTCTTTAAACCTTACATACTCTTCTTTAAACCTTACATACTCTTCTTTAACCCTTACGTACTCTTCTTTAAACCTTACATACTCTTCTTTAACCCTTACGTACTCTTCTTTAACCCTTACGTACTCTTCTTTAAACCTTACATACTCTTCTTTAACTCTTACATACTCTTCTTTAACCCTTACATACTCTTCTTTAACCCTTACATACTCTTCTTTAACCCTTACATACTCTTCTTTAACCCTTACGTACTCTTCTTTAAACCTTACATACTCTTCTTTAACTCTTACATACTCTTCTTTAAACCTTACATACTCTTCTTTAACCCTTACATACTCTTCTTTAACCCTTAAATACTCTTCTTTAAACCTTACATACTCTTCTTTAACCCTTACATACTCTTCTTTAAACCTTACATACTCTTCTTTAACCCTTACATACTCTTCTTTAAACCTTACATACTCTTCTTTAACCCTTACATACTCTTCTTTAAACCTTACATACTCTTCTTTAACTCTTACATACTCTTCTTTAAACCTTACATACTCTTCTTTAACCCTTACATACTCTTCTTTAACTCTTAAATACTCTTCTTTAACCCTTACATACTCTTCTTTAACCCTTACATACTCTTCTTTAAACCTTAAATACTCTTCTTTAAACCTTAAATACTCTTCTTTAACCCTTACATACTCTTCATTAACCCTTACATACTCTTCTTTAAACCTTAAATACTCTTCTTTAAACCTTAAATACTCTTCTTTAACCCTTACATACTCTTCTTTAACTCTTACATACTCTTCTTTAACCCTTACATACTCTTCTTTAAACCTTACATACTCTTCTTTAACTCTTACATACTCTTCTTTAACCCTTACATACTCTTCTTTAACCCTTACATACTCTTCTTTAAACCTTACATACTCTTCTTTAACCCTTACATACTCTTCTTTAACCCTTACATACTCTTCTTTAACCCTTACATACTCTTCTTTAACCCTTACATACTCTTCTTTAAACCTTACATACTCTTCTTTAAACCTTACATACTCTTCTTTAAACCTTAAATACTCTTCTTTAACCCTTAAATACTCTTCTTTTACTATTCTCCCATAAATAAATAAAAAGAATACACTCTGACAGCTTCATTAAGGATTCATCAAATATTTATTAATGACTGATGGATGATTTATGAATGTGAATCTGTGTCGACACTAATTATGAATCAGAATATGAACAGGAAGTAAATGAGGGTTATATTTTAAACTCAACTGATGACCATTTATAGAGTTTAAAGACAAATATCTAAGCTTATAATAACTATTCTTTTAACCCTTAAACAGGCAGGAGTGGAAAATGAGATCTTATATGCACCTAAGATAAACATTTCTATAAATATATTTTTTCAATATTTGGACATTTTGGATTTTTATGAGTTGTATCTCCTCTAAGATACCTTGTCCCTATTAAGGTATAAAATGGTCATAATGACAGTGATACATCCTTGCTTTCTCTGCTCATTAACCTTCCTGTCGTGCTCCCGGGTCAAATTGACCCGTCCTTCCTTCCTTCCTTCCTTCCTTCCTCTCTCCTTCTCTCTTTCTTTCCTTCTTCTCTCTTTCCTCCCTTCTTTCCTTCCTCCATCTCCCTTTCTTCCTTCCTTGCTTCTTTCCTCTGTCCTTCCTTCCTTCCTCTCTCCTTCTCTCTTTCTTTCCTTCTTCTCTCTTTCCTCCCTTCTTTCCTTCCTCCATCTCCCTTTCTTCCTTCCTTCCTTCTTTCCTCTGTCCTTCCTTCCTTCCTCCCTCCCTCCTACCTTCTTTCCTCCCTCCCACCTTCTTTCCTTACTTACTTCTTTTCTCCATCCTTCCTTCCTCCCTTTCTTATTTCCTTTCCTCCCTTCCTTCCATCCCTCCTCCATCCCCCTTTCTTCCTTCTGTCGTTCCTTCCTTTCTCTCTCCTTCCTTCCTTCCTTCCTCCCTGCCTTCTTTCCTTTACTCCCTTCCTCCCTTCTCTTCCTTGACTCGAACACAACAGGAGGGTTAATATCATATAAACTAGTTTCTAAACTGATTTTTATCATTTCTATCAAAGTAAAAGTCTCAAACAAGCTTAACCCTTAAACAGGCCTTACTAGTTATGTCATTTGCACCTAAAGTAAGGAAGGAAAGAAGGAAGGAAGGAAAGGAGGGAAGAAGGAAGGAAGGAAGGACAGAGGAAGGACCCGGGTGGACAACAGGAAGGTTAAAGAGTCTGTATCTCCTGGTGCACGTTGTCTGTTTAAGGGTTAACTTCTAGCAGCACTTCAAACTGAACAACCACCCGAACCAACCATGCTCCATATAGGCTGTTAGAGAGTTTATATCTCATAGTGCACGTTGCTTCTTTAACCCTTAAACAGACAACGTGCACCATGAGATACAGACTCTTTAAGCTTCGTGTTGTCCTTCCTTCCTTCCTCTGTCCTTCCTTCCTTCCTTCCTTCCTTCCTTCCTTCATCTGTCCTTCCTACCTTCCTTCCTTCCTTCCTTCCTTCCTTCATCTGTCCTTCCTTCCTTCCTTCCTTCCTTCCTTCCTTCTTCAGATCTAAGTTCAGCTGTTAGGGTAAATGTTCCCTCCTTCTGTCCTTTCTTCCTTCCTTCATCTGTCCTTCCTTTCTTCCTCTGTCCTTCCTTTCTTTCTTCCTTCCTTCCTCCCTCCTTCCCTCCCTTCCTCCCTCCTCCCTTTCCTCTCTCCTTCCTCCCTTCCTTCCTCATTTCCTTCCTTCTTCCCTCCTTTCCTTCCTACCTTCCTTCCTTCCTCCCTCCTTCCTTTCCTTCCTTCCTTCTTCCCCCCTTGCTTCCCTTCCTTCCTCCTTTCCTTCCTTCCTTCCTTCCTTCCTTCCTTCCTTCCTTCCTTCCTTACTTTAGGTGCAAATGACATAGCTAGTAAGGCCTGTTTAAGGGTTAAAATGGTTCAGTGATCATGTTATATAATGTGTGTGTGATCCAATATGTAACAAAAGTCAAATGAAAAACAAAACTGAAATTATACAAAAAGAAAAAAAAAGAAAAGTTGAGACCAAACATCTTCCCGCTTTGTTTCCTGTTCAGTTCCTCACATCCGTTGGAAGCTCGTGCCATCACTGCTGTGGTCTGCGTTTAGAGGAGGGAAAGAGGAGAGAGGGAGGGTTGAGGGTTGGAGGAGAAAGGGGTGGAGGTGGGCGGGGGGGGTGGGGGGGGGGGGGGGTGGTGGTGGTGGTGGTGGTGTCCTGAGGGCTTGTGGGAGCTGGCATGGCGCTGACCACGCCGCCGTTTTCCTCTGAAAGGAATGTCTGGTGTGGCATCAGTCACTGCTGGCATTCTGGAGATGGTCTGCCAGTCCCTCATCATTGTGCCACCTCTGCACACACACACACACACACACACACACACACACACACACATACTGAGAAACAGAAATGCATCACACTCGGCTCCCACCCTGTGCATGGCAGTGATAGGCAGAGGACGAAGAGCGCACATCCTTATCAACGCCAATCCAGATGAACCTACAGACATGCTTCCCCAACACCCCAGACCCACTCGCTGCACAGTTGGCCACCATTAGCCTTCTTTTAGCTATGACAGTCCTAAGGCTAAGAGGAAGGGGGACACCACTGCCAAGGTGCTCCCCTGATTTGCTACGTTTCCCACGGCTACGGGGCCTCTAGGCTTACTGGCCCATGGAGACATAAGCCCCGGCCTCCCTGGAGGCTCTCGGCCAACCCAGACGCTTGGCATGGGCTGAACCGCCCAATGGGAGCCGTCCAAGAGCCGTGGATGGCTATGATATGTTTCCACCGAGGGCAATTTCAATCATGTGGAATTTCGATGGATGAAAGGAATGTGTTTCGCTGGGGGTGGACTGAACGAGAGCGAGTCAGGCAGCTGCTTTCACACATTATCCCGTCTCATAGCAGATATGAGAAAAGACTCCTTCAACGACATGATGCTGAGTTTATGGATAAAACAATCAAATTCAGGGAAAACAAAAGTTTCACTATAAAAGGCTTTAAAGGGTCATTCCACTAAAAATTACCGTAACATATATTTCCTCACTTCTGTCTACCACTACATGCTGCCATGCTAACATAGTTTTGTTTTTTCTGGCCAAGTTGTGAGATGACTGTGGAGGACGTTTGCTGCCCACGCCCAACTTCAGCAGAGATGACTGCAGTGCCGTTTGTGCATTTGCATGTAACCTCATTTTACAGCCACATCAGTGTCCTGTTGGTTGTGGTTCGCTGATCAGGAAATTCAAGAAAAAGTATTGACCGTGTTTAAAGGCTTCACTGTCTCTTTTCTTGTAAGTAGGCATGGTTAGAGTAATATAAAAGTTAGAGTTCACTACACATGGATCAGGAGAAATGATTCAGGCACCTGAACACACCACCACACCAACATGTTCAAAAAATGTAATTATTTTCAATTCAATTTCAATAAAATGTCCATTATTACAGATAAAAAGCAACATTAAAGTCATTATTAATAGTTAGGATGCAAACTCCAGGATGTGACATCAAAGTGAAACATCCTGCATCACATCTCAAGACTTTTAGTTTCTGCTTCTGCTACGTGAGGTCGACTCTCCAAGGACAGATACGACCTGCAGAGGCCACATCACACATGGACACAGCTGGAGTGTAAGTAGTCTTTTTTTTTTTTTTTGTAGGATAACTAGTTTCTTTACTGCAGGACAGTGGTCACCAACCTTTTCCAGCCTGAGGTCACTTTCATGTCTGAATATTATAGATCTACCATTCAGAGGAAATCATATATGAAATAAAAAAATGTGTATTACCCCTCCTGTCGTCCTCGAGTCAAGGAAGGTAGTTAGGAAGAAGAAGAAGAAGGAAGGAAAGGAGGGAGGGAGGGAGGAAGAAGGAAAGAAAGGAGGAAGGAAGGAAGGTAGGAGGAAGGAGGGAAGGTAGGAGGAAGGGAAGAAAGAAGGGAGAGTAGGAAGGAAGGAAGGTAGGTGGGAGGGAGGAAAGATGGAAAAGAGAAGGAAGGAAGGAAAGGAGGGTAGGAAGGAAGGAAGGTAGGTGGGAGGGAGGAAAGATGGAAGGGAGAAAGAAGGAAGGAAGGTAGGTGGGGGGGAGGAAAGATGGAATGAAGAAGGGAAGGACAGAAGGAAGGGAGGAAGGAAGGGAGGAAGGAAGAAAGAAGGAACAGTTAAAACAGATGGGGTCAATTTGACCTGGGAGGACGACAGGAAGCTTAAACGTTGAATAATGCTGTCTCTTTTTATTTGTATTTATAGATTAGTCCATATTAACTTTTCATTTTAATTCCAGAAATTAAAACATGAATGTCTGCAATACATTACATAGAGTTTATTTTAACTAGGTGAAGACAGGTGAGCTTACATATTCCCAGACTCTTATGAGACATGACAGCAAAAGGGAAATAAACTATCAGGTATTATAGTAGTAGTAGGTAGTAACCCATTCATGACTCATTAATGCATGAAGCAAACTGGGCATCTTCTCAGAGTTTTGTGCTTTCCTGTCCCACTACTACTACTACTACTACTACTACTACTACTATTATTATTATTAGTCATATTTTCCCACTGCTACCACTAATATAATCAATCATATTTCTATTAGTGTGTCTTCTCTCTCTCTCTCTCTCTCTCTCTCTCTCTCTCTCTCTCTCTCTCTCTCTCTCTCTCTCTCTCTTTCTTTCACTCTGAACCCAAACGTGAGGTTTCTTCCCATTAAAGGGGATTTTTTACTTTCTGCTGTCACCAAGTGTTTGCTCATGGGGGGAAATGTTGGGTCTGTAAATTACAGCGTGGTCCAGACCTGCTCTATATGACTGAAGTACTGTGAGATAACTTCTGTTTGGTGGTATAAGAATAAAACTGACTTGACTTAACCCTTAAACAGGCAACGTGCACCAGGACATACAGACTCTTTAACCTTCCTGTTGTCCTCCCGGGTCCTTCCTCTGTCCTTCCTCCCTTCCTTCCTTCATCTGTCCGTCCTTCCTTCCTTCCTTCCTTCCTTCCTCAGATCTAAGTTCAGCTGTTAGGGTAAATGTTTCCTCCTTCTGTCCTTTCTTCCTTCCTTCATCTGTCCTTCCTTTCTTCCCTCCTTCCTTCCCTTCCTTCTTCCTCCCTTCCTTCCCTTCCTCCCTCCTTTCCTTCCTTCTTCCCTCCTTTCCTTCCTACCTTCCTTCTTCCTCCCTCCTTTCCTTCCTTCTTCCCTCCTTTCCTTCCTCCTTCCTTTCCTTCCTTCTTCCTCCCTTGCTTCCCTTCCTTCCTCCTTTCCTTCCTTCTTCCCTCCTTTCCTTCCTTCTTCCTCCCTCCTTCCTTTCCTTCCTTCTTCCTCCCTTCCTTCCCTTCCTCCCTCCTTTCCTTCCTTCTTCCCTCCTTTACTTCCTCCTTCCTTCCTTCCCTTCCTTCCCTCCTTCCTTCCTTCCTTCCTTCCTTACTTTAGGTGCAAATGACATAACTAGTAAGGCCTGTTTAAGGGTTAACTTGAAAAGACCACAGAGATAAGTGAAGCCAGAGTCCACAGGAGAAGAGGATAGGAAATCTCTCTCTCATGCTTACAAGTCCCCAAAAGTGTCTGTCCCCTGCTTCAGTTTCTATGTCAATGCTCCATTTGGAAAGGAAAGCACTTTATAAAACTTGACACATCAATGTCAGTATTAGGAAATGGATTTGTGATAAATTTGACAATGTCCTCCTCTGACTAACCCTAACCCTTCAAATCCAGCTGCCACTTCATCCAAATGGGCTCAGACCTTTTCACGTTGAGGTTTAACTTCTCTCATATTCTCTGTCAGTCTTTCCAGGTTTGTGTCACTCTCCCTCGTCTCAACTGAGAAGTCCACACACCCACTTTGGCTTTGAACGCATCGCCATCCCTGATCATGTGTGTCACCTCTTTGTCTTTAACCTACAGTTCAGAGTTAAGCTCATTCAGTTTGGCAATCAGGTCTGTAAGAAACCCCAAATCAAGAAGCCATACGATGTGTGACAGTTCTTTGTGCTGCTCAGTTTATGCCTCCAGAAAGCAGGAAGCTGATTTTGGATTTTTGGGCAGAAGGTCATTAAGTCTCTGCAGCGCTTCACCGTGACGAAGCTCAGCATGCAGAAGCAAGTCACCAGAAACAGCGTCAGATTCAGTCCAGTTAAGATTTGAACAATCGGAGCGGTAGTCCATTTCACAACTAGTGACATCACATGGTCCAACTGTGCTGGATCAAACTGTGATAATCATGAAACTCTGGAAACTTTTGGGTCTTTGCAGCACAAAGAAATAAAAATCAATGTGTCTCCTGGTAGTTGGTGCACTGTCATTGTTATTGCCATCCACTCTCATCCACTCCTCCTTTAATGGTCAGAGTGTGAGGAAATCTGACTCAAAAGTCATCCGAGCGCACATATCATTATACGGGGTGTGTCATGTCCACAGATTTGTCAAATTGCAGTGAGAAAGCATTTTCACAGTGATTAATCCCTGAGAGCTTGTTGAGACGCGTCCTCTGAAAACAACTCGATCCTCCTGGACAAAGTTTCCAGGTGACACAATTGGGATCGCATCTTTTTTTTCTTATATCGTCTTTGTTTTACAGTCTTTAAATTAAGTGTCAGCAGCAGGGACACAAATTGCTGATATCCTTGATTAATGTTATTTTTGTGTGTTTTTAGCCCAAAGTGTGACTTACACTTATTTTTCCTGTGGACTTGGAGAAGAGCAGCTGTTGGTTGAGATGTCGTCTTTATGTCATGGCTGGTAAGTGTTATTCCATCTTACCTTTTTTTCACCAGCTGTTTGGTTATAAATGACGTAGATTGGTCTGCAATGGGGGGGGCTGTGGGTTTTTGGCTTTTTGGCTTATTTCGTACCCGATCCTCTAGCTAGCTTAACTTGCTAACTGACGCTAGCTTCATGACAGTATTGCGATCCATCCATTCAGACAGGAGAGCAGGAAGGCGTTACATCAGAACATTAATTGATTGGCTGGATTGCAAAAGTACATAAAAGACATAAATTTAGATTCTTAACTTTTCTGATTTTTAAAAGAGTTTTTTTTATTTTGCTATAATTGCTATAGGCTATACAATCAGGCACAGAACAAGTGGACCAAGTCGGTTAATTCAGTCCAAAAGTCAGAAACCACAAAGTCCAAAATCACAGGGCAGAAACTCAGAATCCAAAAAAAGGCAAAGACTGGTTAATAACACTTATAATGTTAAACTGAGATAACGCTGGAGCTCTGACAGGAAACTGACAAGATGGAAGGAACAGAAGGAAAAGAGCACACCACATATAGACACTGGATAACGAGGCACAGGTGAGGGGAAGCAAACAGGAGGGGAGGAAGTTAGACAAGTCATACCAAAATAAAACAGGAAGTAGACAAGAAGACAAAAACTAACTCAACCAAAATACATTACAGAACTACCGGGCCCTGACATTTACTTTTTTTTATCTTTAATGTTTCACGATCTCCTTTGAACTTCCGAAACATCGACAGGTTGATGTCGATCGGCAGGTTGGCGACACCTGCTGGAGAAGTGAGGAAGCACATGATCTCAACCCTCCCTGAAAAAATCTATAAAACTTTCTTTTTCATTTCTTTTAACTTTTGACAAAGCAGCGCCGTGTCACTCAGATGCAATCAATGAAAACATCTTCAAATGAGAAAAACAGATGAATAAAGAGCCAGACGGAGTCGTAACGTCTCCGACATGTTAAAATCTGAAAGGAGTAAAGCAGTAAACTCACTATCGATGCGTTCAGGGAACACAACCTTTTTCTCTCTGATGAAACAAATCTGTGTTGAAATCATAGAAATAATCTGACACAGTTGTTATTGAGACTCCCTGACACACACACACACACACACACACACAGAGAGAGACGCACACACACAGAGAGAGAGACACACACACACACAGAGAGAGAGACACACACACACACAGAGAGAGAGACACACACGCACACACACACACACACACACACACAGAGAGAGACGCACACACACACAGAGAGAGACGCACACACACAGAGAGAGACACACACACGCACAGAGAGAGACACACACAGAGAGAGACACACACACGCACAGAGAGAGACACACACACGCACAGAGAGAGACACACACACACACAGAGAGAGAGACACACACAGAGAGAGACACACACACGCACAGAGAGAGACACACACACGCACACACACACACACACACACACACAGAGAGAGACACACACACACACACACACACACACACACACACAGAGAGAGACACACACACACACACACACACACACACACACACACAGAGAGAGACACACACACACACACACACACACACACACACACACACACACACACACACACACACACGACTATGTGACTTTTTGAACAATCAGAAACAATAATTCAATTTTTCATTCATCAGAGTTTCTGGTAAATATGAATTGCAGTTCCTCCAGCCGTTAGAAACTGAGGTAGCTTCTTCAACTCGTCACTTATTGGGAATAAAATGCCACATATTTAGTAATTTAGCTCAGAAAGTTAAAGCAAGAAGGAAGTTTGTTGTCTTTAAACAGAGAAAACCATTATTAATATTTTTATCAGGATCTATTTTATGTATTTTTTACAACAGTTAAAAGTTTTCTGCTCATTGGAAGCAGTTTTTATTTCCTCACTAACTGATTTACATCTAGTCTTTAATCTTTCCAGATACATTTAAATAAAAAAGTTTGATAATTAATCATCTAGTCGTGTATCTATAAATGACAGGAACGTCCGTCTGTCTGTCTGTTCTTCTCATTTCTCTCCAACCGCTCATCCCACTGATTTCAAACCCTTTGAATAGCCCAGGCTGCTTTGGACTCTCTTTGGTCTTTAAACTTTAAATAAATAAACATTATTTCCAACTTAAAGGTCTCAAATTGAAACGAGCGATCGGCTTAATGGTCCCGAATTTAAGGACGTTAAAGAATCCCACATGCAGCAAAACCAGCTCCAGACAAGTGGCAGACTGAACGTGAACTTTAGTTTAGTCATTTTAATAATGAGCATTAAAAAACACATCAAACCAACTATATAGTAAAAACACACAGCTCTATACTAGTTTCTATAAAGATCTGCTTATCTTCAGTCACTTTGAATGATTTTAACAAATGATGTAGAAAAACGTATATTCTAAATTTGGTACAGTCCACATTCATTTTGGTACGGGACCCTTTCAATTGACCACCCGAGGGTCCGGGAGACTCACTACATTGACTCCTATCAGCATCACCGTGTATTGAGCTAACCTCCCTGAAAGATATGACTCTATACTCTTGATGAATATTCATGGCTCAAGCTCAAGTTAACCCTTTATTGGGCAAATAATTATATTTGGTAACTAACTTCCTTCCTTCCTTCCTTCCTTCCTTCCTTTCCTTCCTCCCTGCCTTCTTTCTTCCCTTCCTCTTTTCCTTTCTCCCTCCCTCGTTCCTTATTTCCTCCGTCCTTCCTTCCATCTTTCCTTCCTCCCTCCCTCCTTCTCTCCTCCCTTCCTTATTTCCTTCCTTCCTCCGTCCTTCCTTCCTTCCTTTCCTTACTTACATCTGTTCTTCCTCCCTCCCTCCTTCTCTCCTCCCTTCCTTCTTTCCTTCCTCCATCCCCCTTTCTTCTTCCTTCCTTCCTTCTTCCCTTCCTCCCTCCCTCCTTCTCTCTTTCTTTCCTCCCCCCTACCTCCCTTCCTTCCTTCCTTCCTTCCTTCCATCCTTCCTTCCATCCTTCCATCCTTCCTTCCTTCCATCCTTCCTTCCTTCCATCCTTCCTTCCATCCTTCCTTCCTCCCTTCCTTTCAATGAGTGTCCTATAAAGGGTTAATTTTGAAAATCACATTTGAGGATCCCTTTTAAAATAAATGAGTTTCTTATTTCAACATAACAGATATATGATCTCAGAGTCAGCACCACCAGCACCAACAAAAATCATTCTCTATAATGAACTCTGAGTAAAATTTCCCCCAAATACTCACATTTCAAACTCTGAAATCCACATTGTAGTAAAAGCTGTGTATTCATCAGCTGGCAGATTAGCTTGCTAGCAGTGTGCACGCTCTGTGGCCCCAGTTAGTCATGTGACCCCTTCATTTTTCAGGTCATAGCAGACTGTCAGAAGTCTCCCTTCTACATATAGCTGCTCAGTACTTTCTATATTTGTACTAAGTGCTGGTGTGAAGTATAATAATCTAACATCTAACAGGATGGAGATAGAGAGCTGCACAGGAACGTGATGGCATCCTTTGTCACTTAATTGCTGTATCAGTGTTTCCGCTCTTTATGAACCTCAAACATTATCAATAATTTACAATTCATAAAGACTGTCATATTGTCAAAGACGTTCATAAAAGATGGCACCCACCACAACACCACCCCCCACCCCCCCCCAGTCAAAGGGTTAAAAGCACACTGATGAAGGATTACGGTAATTTTTAATCTAGACGTGTTGTTTTTTTAATTCGCTCTGACTGCTCTGCCTTGATGCTTTTGATTAATATGGCCAGGAAATGTTTGTGAGCAAGACATATACTGTGATTCATCTGCAAAATAATCCAATCATTACCAACTAATGACAGGGGGGGTTGAAAAATGATGCGAGCCCGCTGCGGCTCCCCAACATGCATCAGGGCCCCACCGACACAGAGGATTGGAGGCCCCACCTGTCACAGCGATGCAGTAATTGCATTGTGGGCTCTCCTCTCCTCTCCTCAGCCCCGCTCGGCTCCTCTCTTTCCCCGTCGCACCGCCGTCGTTCAGCTGCGCAGACAATGCTCGTCTTAATGAAGCCGTCTGACGAGGTGGCAATTACAGACTTCTGTCACTGTCACCGGGGGCAACCGCGGAGGGGGTGGAGGGCGGAGAGGGGAGGGGTCGGGGTGGAGGATATCTCACCCCTGAGGGCTTCTCTCCACACCCGCTGTGTTACGCTGGATGGCAGGGTGGCTAAGCTGCTGTCAAAGGCAACTTGAGAGTGTGAGCTGGATTAGAGGTTTACTGTGTGAGTGATTGTTAGAAATGAAGTGATGCATTGCAGCGTATGTCTGCAGGTTGATGGATGATCCTGTGACACTTTCCACACACACACGCTTACAAATGAAGCAGTGCCTCCATGTGTGGTAAAAGAAATGACCTGAGTTCTTGTTTTCATGTCTTTCTGGAATCTATTACGATTGTGTTTAAAGGGTCAATTCTCCCAAATTTAAAAAAAAAAAGAACTGAGAAAGCTGACCCCTTCCTGTTTGTGTTGACTAAAAACACTCCTAATGCACGACTAGCTGAACTTAGTAACCTTTTTCTTCATACAGGAAATCTCCATCCTCCACAAACGCCCAGGAGGCCACAAAACGCGTCCTCCGTGTTTCATTTTTCGCTCGTCTGTACACCGAGAGCAGCAAACAACATGTCTGTTTACCGCTGTGGTCATGGAAACACTGTGATTAGCATTGACTAGGATGTATCACCTTGTTGAGGACTGACTTTGATCTCCTCCGTCGGTGCACACGAAACCTCGGGTCATAAGTGTGAGGTAGTTAGGGACTGGATTCACCTTTGCGTAACTGTGTGCAGAGAGAGAAACACAGAAACCACGTGTTAAAAACTGGAGATGAAGAGTTTTAAAGAAGGGTCGAATGGCGGCTATGACTTAATCGCATTATGGGAAACATAGGATTTGAGCGTTTTTGCATCTTGACCCAAATTAACCTTCCTAAAAGTCAGGATGTACATGAGCTCCATCAGTTTTGAGCTCTTTTGAAGTCCCAAAATTCAGTGGAAGCGAGCGCAGCATCTCTGGTGATAAGTAGGTGTGAATATAGTTTTGGTTTTATTTGTTCGGGTTTGGAGATATCGATCTGTGAGTTTTCTGTCACGTCAGTGAATGAAGCATTTATTCCATAGAAAACCATCGAGTGGTTTCTGTGGAGTCATTTTATAGTTTGTATGTCTTTTTTTTTTTAAGCTGTGTAACTGTAAACAAAATTCCCCTTGTTGTATTTGGCCAGCGGCAGAAATACACGTCTCAAAACCTGGATAATTAAAAGCCAAACCACATACATCATGCATAACAGTAGTATAAAATCCTTTGGCTGAACAGACCCAATCATTTCATCTGGTAATTGGTCCAGTAGTAACTTTTTTTTTTTTAGCATTTGTTCTTCCTTATCCAATAACATTAGCTCACTTTGTAAGAAAATTAAAACAGTTGCAACAGCATGTGTTAAATTGGTCTCTCAATTTATACACAGGTGTCATTATAACTCCAGTCACCAGACAATAAGTCCCCATAAATTCTTGCTCTGTCTTCACTCGTGCAGCAACACACGTTAAGAAACACAATTAGGTTAGCCAGGTTTCGCTTAAAAAATTATGCAGAATTAGAGATTCCTGTGGCTGCACTGTTATCAAAAAAAGTCATGGTGGCTAAAAGGGAAACGTGCATAAGAGGCTTAAAGGCATCCCGATTCTTAATGGTGATGTGATGGATGCACCAGTACAAAATGGCATCGCAGGTGTGGATAAATGGTTCAGTACAGATATAGCCCTGTTAAAAGATAGACACAGGCAGCCTCTATGTTTCATGTTAATGGGAACAACAGTTTTCTCAAAGTAAACTCAGAACGCAGTTAGGAAATATATAATAAACAGCTGTGAGATGCACATGCTTACATAGACTGAATATTGATATTTAAAGGATATGATGGTGATATTCTATATTTTTCTTATTGGTGACAAATCTCATATGTTGAGCTAAAGGCTAAACTAACAAGGGACTCATCCTTTTAACAAGTATTTATATCCAGACTCTGATATATTCCTTTCTGATGAAGTCCACAAAGCATTAATACCACACACCATGGAGCGTAGCACTAATAGGTTACTGCAGCATGTTTATTAACAGCTCCAAAGACTAATAACTACGATACTGTTCTGAAGTCAGGAGGTTGCCGTATGTAGCACAACAAGCGAGCAAAGCACTGAAAGCACAATCACGTTCCCGTGCATGCATACATGGAACTTCTCCCTCCAGACTGGAAATCGCTGTTATTAACAAACTACGGTAACCATCATCGCCTTCAGTGTGACAGAAGTGCAGTAGTGTGGCTCATCATTGTGCTTTTTCTAATAGATTTTGCACAACAGTGTCGTCTATGGCACCGAAGAATGTGATATATATCGATGGAAGACTTGCGGATTGTGGATTTTCCCAACTTTCTCCTACAGTATGGACAGAAGGAGTAATTACAACACCTTCAGAGCACATATAGGCATGTTAGGGTTGTTTTAAGATAGTGGGAAGATATTCTTGGATATGTATTTTAAGGCTTTTAATTATTACACAAGACACACACACACACACACAAAGCAAGTAATTGAAATAATAAAATGCAGAAATAAAGTTTCCCTGCAGGTTTTGCAGACTGTTTAGATAATGCAGGTCCACACAGAGTCAGTTACTCTCAATAAAAAAAGAAAAAGGAGAGTTTGAACGGATCCTTTAAATGAACCAAACTTGGTGAACTGTTGCTTGACCTTTTTAACAAACTATTAAAAGGCCTCCTTAGTTTGAATTGGCATTGACCCAATAACATGTCAGAGCCATATTACTTGCAGTAGCTCATCAGAAGCCCTCAGCTCAGCTCAGTCAGACATAGACAGGCCATTGTTTTAAATAGCACTGCCCTGGATGTCTAGGTTGCCTGTGATTGAGTAATGAGTGCACCATCAAATTCATGAGATGCAGAGGGCAAAGAAAGTTCAAACTTTAACTGAGTTTCTACAATTCTGCATCCTTCCTGCTCTTGTTTCCTCAACTAAGTACTTCTAAGCAGCAAGTTATATTTTTTGACAGAAAGAGTTTACACTTGATGGTAAATTGAAATGACTCACAGTTAAAATCCCCCTAAAATATTAGCACACTCAGTTACTTTAGTTTCTCTCTCATCTTTCTCTCTGCCTCTGTTGGTGATTCATCTTTTACAAGTTAGTGAAATTTCCCTGTAGCTTTCCACCTGGTTACAACTGACAGCTGTAGCTAAATTCCACCCACATATCTCACACTAAATTACCAGTAATCAATCCGCTATTAGTTATCACCTTTATCCTGACACTCCGAGCTTCATTTGCTCTTGACAGTCAGCACTAAACTGTGATTGACAAACTACAGAAGTGGACCTGAAACGTCGCCACCGGTGCAACACATAACTCACACATAAAAACCCTGCGGCTCGGCGGCGTGGCGGGCGAGGTGTGTGTGTTGGTGTGTGTTAGTGTGTAGTAGGCACTATTAATAAAGCCAAGCCATGCGCGACTCGACTTTCTCTGTGCAGCCACTTCTCATGGCTGACTCCTTACCGGGGATTCAGTTGTGTGAGTTTGGATCAGTCTAATCACATTTGTTTAATTAAGCACAGCTAATAGACTCTCCAGGAGATATGGTGTCTCGCTGTGACGGCAGCCGCTTGCATTGAGATGCATGTCAAACACACGGAGGCCTGGTATCACTGAGGCTCCTGTGGCTCGCGCTGGTTGATGTGCCTGACACCAAAACCATGTTTGCAAGCTTGACACACAAAAGCCAGAGGTTAAATACTGAAGGTGACAGAAAATAGAAAGAGGGGTTAAAGGTGGATGACAGAACATTGTCTATCAAGAATATTATGTAGTAGCAGCTGGCGTGCAATGGACATCATCATCTAGTTTTCTTTTCTCATTACATCGCTGTTGTTCTCTGTATGCAGGCGGCACCACCCTTAAAGGGAATATAATGCTTTTAGTAATTTGCTGTTATTTTTATACTATAATTATATCAGATGTCTAATTTTAAAAATGTAAAAATGCTCCCTGTACATCAACATCCAGGGTTTCATCCAGCCTGCTCTGCATGCTTCGTTTCCAAGGTGGTTGCTAAGGTAGCTTTGTGGGTTCTTCACGTTGTCTGCTCTCATATTTGGGATCGGATTGGGGCGTGAACATGTACAGATGTGTTTTAGAAATCCTACTGCTACTGTTTCTTTACAAAGCCTCCGGAGCTGGTCGAGGTTTTAAAGAGACAGGAGATGAAACGGCTTGTTTTAGACAGAGGTTGAACTGAGGGGCTGCAGAAAGAGTCAGTATAAAAAAAAATCTCAATATGTGTCCTATTTAAAGGATATAGTCACCATTTCAAGTCTCTCTTTAAACAGTAGGAGCCTTTATGGAAGTAGAAACAGGTTTTTCTTGCTGTAATCTCTCCTTTTGTTAAAGTACTGGACACTAACATCCTTTCAATGTAAGTGACGCAAGACAAAATCTACAGTTCTCAGCTTTTCCTAAA
Organism: Scomber japonicus; assembly: GCF_027409825.1. NCBI lineage: Eukaryota > Metazoa > Chordata > Actinopteri > Scombriformes > Scombridae > Scomber > Scomber japonicus. The sequence continues at coordinate 565,882 of NC_070587.1, read as the reverse complement.
ACTTGTATTTATTCAGGGAAGTCTCACTGAGAGGAAGCGTCTCTTTTGCAGGAACGCCCTGATCACTGTTACACACTTTCACACCTGGAAGCCGTCCAGTACAACCACAGTCTGATCGGCCGGCCACTGGAGAAACTAGGGTTGAATTCCTTGTTCCAGGGCATCTCAGTGGTGGTAATGAGGGAGGGGCAAATGCTGCTTTAAATCCCCCCCAACCAGAATTATCCTGCATATCCATATGAGTCAAATCCAGTAGATATCTTCCAAAGTATAACTTCCTTGTTTGTACATCTGTTCCTCTTTTTATCACTATTCCTCAATAAGTACACGCTGTCTAGGGAAACACAAAGAGAGATCAATATTAGCTTCAGATGAACTTATGATCACATTTTTGCACAAGTGAAGATTTTGGTTTTTGTCCCCCATCACTTCATTTAAGTAATATTATGAAGGGATCTTCTAATAGTCTGTGCAAACAGGAGTAATAGCTCATATGGGCACCTGACTATTGTTTTAAGACAGACTTTTTGAACCTATCATTTAGAGTAAATGATCTGTGACGTGAACATATAAAGACATTTCTGCTTTAAGTTCATGAAAGTTTTAATCTCAGCAGGTCTTAACACATGTTGTCTGTTTGCTTCTTTGGCTCATAGAACATTTTATATTTCGGCTGCATCAGTCAGTCTTTAGTTCTCATCCTCTACTTCATTGTGATCATCATCTGAAACGTGTTGCCTTGGACACTGTTTAGTTTGAAAGACATGGACTCTACCTATTCAGGAGGCTTCAACAGGTCTCTCAATCAAAACAATAACACGAGACGGAGTCTGACGTCGTGGGAGTTGTTTCCTTCATTGTTTCCTTCATTGTTTCCTTCATTGTTAATCTTTTCACAAGGTTGGCATGACTGATTTTAAAAGCAACGTAGAGAAGACGGGCAAGACAGACGAGTTCTAGAAAAACAGTGTGTGTCAATAAATCAGCGGTGATACGATCAGTGTGAGAGAGAAGCTGCTTCACGATAACAAGACAGTCGGAAACATACAGAAAAACCATTTGGACTTTAAGTTGGCAAACCCCACAAATCTGTAGGCTCATCGCATGTCCTTCTCACTACTCGAGTGACTGACGTGCACGCACACACAAACAAGCAGTGAGTAACAGTACAGCTTTCACTTTCATGACGTAGGCTCTGCTCAGTTGGATGCAAGTCACCTTACATCTTTAGTCTGAGGAGAAACTGTGACACAAAAAAACTAAACAGAAGAAGAAGAAGAAAGTCGGCTTGGAAATAGTTTTAATGTCCGGCGATCCGACCAGCAGCCTGCACTCATTTTAAACTTCGGGGAGGTCAAGAGGTTACCACGGTTACCAAGCTGCAGTACAGTCGAGGCGGGTGAGGTTAGGAGAGGCCGTCCTTCCAAGAACTACGGCAGCATCACTCATATGTTTACGCTAAAGTCCAACGGCTGTAGGAGGTATGACTCTCATTGGGAGCAGAGGAGGAAGTGATTTGATGATGTTAGATACACAAAGTCTGCAGGAGGGAGGAAGGAGGAGGAAGAAGGAGGGAGGAGGAGGAGGTCGGGGCGGATGAGTGAGCCAATAAAATCATTGCCTGCTGTGCGCTTCCCGGTATCATGATGACGATCATTCCTTAACCTTAACCGAAGTGCAATGACGTATTTTGTTATTTAAACTGGAAGACGAAGAAAATAATATTCACATTAACGGGAAAAAAAAGAAAAGAGAAAGAAGAAAAAAAAAGCAGCTGCCTAAGAATTAACCAACCAAGAAAATCAATTAAAATCAAATTTAAGGCAACAGTTGATACCTGTGATCAAAATTTGAATTCTCTTCCCTCCTGGGGATCAATAAAGCCTCATTTATTAAAACCATGTGACATGAATTCACAAGCAGGTTTCATCCTATCTCTAAACTTTCAGCTCGAGCTTTAAGATTTAAAAGTGATCTTTGCTGATCCACCTGATGATAGGGAGGGAGGGTCACAGCTGGGCTCATAGAGGGTCTCATGAATGTGATTGACAGGTGATCTCTAGTTGTCTACCTGAAGAATTGAACCAGCAACTCCCCCCCCCCCCTCTCCCTCTCACACAGATAGACTCCTCTTAAATCCAAGCAGCTGACATGGCAGTGTTCAGCGGACTCTCTCCACACGCAATAATGTACTAAGTGACATTAAGCGGCTACAGCTGATGGGAGAGTTCACACCAGACAGTAATTACACTTCGGGGCTGTTTCCTTTCGCCCAGTTGACTGACGTCCCATTAACAGCTGTAAGCGTGTGTGCTTTGGAGGCGCTGCTGTGGGTCAGCTTTTATTGTTCCGATTGGCTCTCATCTCCACTGTCCTCCTTGGCAGCCAGCAAAATGAGGATTTATAGTATTTCATTTTGAGAGGTGAGCTTCTGTGGAGTACTCCTGTTTCAGAAATCATGAATTGAAAGAGGGAGGGTGTAAGCTAAGGAGGAGGCAAAGGCAGAAAAATACATGCTTTAATTTTTCAATTTCTGTGGAGGACAAAATAAAACTGAAATCCAGCGCTTACCCCGGATAAAGGCAGTAGACAAGTGTTAGTCGTCTCAGGAATCCTTGTTAATCTTTAAAAGGTTAGCAATTATAAAAGATCTACTGAAGAAAGTTGCAAAGACTAACCACAAAACCAGAGCAAAAAAAAAAAAAAAGGATGAGCATTCCAGATTTAGACGAGACGTCTGTCTTGTAGCTCTTGGGCATCTTTCTGAGACAAATTACTTTCAGTAGTCAATAGCCTGTAATTAAAATATACCCACTTGATGGAGAGGCAACAGTGTCTCTCTATTTAGTTATGGGTTGGAAAGATTAATTCTGGGGTGTATAACCCTTGTAATTTTCCAGGTGCTATTTATTGTTTTCGGAGCGGAAAAAAAAAGAAGAAGGTGTAGACGATAGAAATGTCTCAGCTCAAGGTCTGCTTTGATTTCTTTACACTTCACACACAGTTTGGTTTCTCTCCCCCCACCCCTCCATGTATTCTTCATCAACATGGATTCACATTAAGGATTTACATTAACATCTTAGAGTTCATATTCTGCTCTCAGACGTCGTCGCTGCTGCTGCACTAATAATCTTCTGTGTTTGAATGTTGAGGTCAGAGTTTACTGCTTTTTAAAAAATCTATAGATTCATAAATATTGGCACAAGCAGCCAAATTATAACACGTTAAAACCCAAATTATAAAAAGTGTCTTTAAATGTAGAGAGGTCATCATCAGCTGCCCTGCTCTCCTCCTCCTCCTCCTCTATCTCCCTCTCTCTCCCTCTCTCTCTCTCTCTCTCTCTCTCACACACACATATACTGTAAAGATGAGACTCAGTGGTCCCCCTTGTGGTCAAAATGAGAACTGCAGCACATGTGGGTTTATTTCGGAGGCAAGCAACATGAATTGATGGATAAAACACAGACTGCATTGAAATCACCAGCTGTTGTCCGTAATGATGAAAACATTCCTAACTTAGCATGAATTTATAATTACGCAGAAAGCAAATTTGAATCTCTTTACTGGAACTTTTCAATTCCCATTCAGTCTCCCAGGAGAGAGCTGGAGTGAATCATATGCAGAGATTGTGTGTGTGTGTATATGTGAGAGAGAGAGAGTGTGTGTGTGTGTGTGTGATTTCTTTGCCTCCCTCTTCTTCTTCTTTTTTTTTATTTAAATGCAGATCTCAGATGCTTCATAATGAAACTTTTGTGGAATCTCTAAACCACAACAAATAAACTTTTCTGAGAAGTATTTTTATGTATCAGCTTACAATAAAGACTCCAGTCCTTCTGCATCCTCACCGTGTCACCGTGGACACTCACTATCATTTTAAAGACTGAAACCTTTTCCTCAGCTCTCACCTTCTGTTGTCTGGTGTCGGCTTCTTTTAGCTCTTTTTTTTTTTATTTGCTTCCACTAATTCTATTTTCAATGGGATGTGTAAATGAAGTGTAAATGTAAATGGATCAGTGTGTTATTTATGCTAAACCCGGGTAAGAGAAACACATTCATATTGTAAGTAAACAGCTGCATTACCTGTGGGCTCCTGCACACCTGCTAGTGCAGAGCAGTTTGGCTGTGTGCAGATGCAAACTGTCAATCAATTGCACACACACGCACACACACACACACACACACACACACACACACACACACACACACAAAGGCATGCACACACACACACACACACACAAAGGCATGCACACAACAAATGAGTATAAATGGGTGCAAGGGCACACGTGAACACAAATATACACACATGACACAAATAAAGACGTGCATTCAACCCACAATCTGCAGTACACACACACACACACACACACACACACTCACAATGTAGGCTCACAAATGTATACGGAGGAGCAACACACTCACACACACTCACACACGAAGGACACAAAAAAGATAAAATTAAACTGAGTAAAGGAGAAAATGTTCATTCATGCAGGATGAACATAATTATTTTTTCTGATTTAAGAAAATGTCTTGTAGGAAACATTAATGTACAACATGTGGAAGCAGGGATCACCATGGAGAGACGTTTCTCTCTTCATATATATATCTTTATATATGTATAAATGTTCTTCATTTAGACCTTTTGATTTAATTTAACACTCTGTAAAAGTTGAAATTCTTATAATTGTAATTTCAGACTTTGGCAGAGGGGAGAGGTCGATGTATATTCTGCACAAGTCAATACAAGTAAATACAGTTAAAGCTTCAAATCAATTAAAATAGCAGAAATACATTTAGACTGTGTGTGAGGGTGAAAATAAAAAGCTTGCTCTCCCGTTATCTGTCACTGTCCTCTGTGCCTCGTCTGATTCTGCTTCAGGCTGTCTTCTTAAAGATGTCCAAAAAGAGAGAGAGGAAGAGAGGAAGAGGAAGAGAGGAGGAAAAATCAAATTATTCTGCTCTCCACGTAAATTTTTGTAAATTTGCATTCTTTTAGCGCAGATTTTAATTTAATTTTTCTTGGATAGGCCCGCGGTGTGATTGTTAAATGTGATGGAGAGGCTGTGTGTGTGTGTGTGTGTGTGTGTGTGTGTGTGTGTGTGTGTGTGTGTGTGTGTGTGTGTGTGTGTGTGTGTGATGGCCGGAGTTTAACTAAGTTGCAGAGGAGAGGAAAACGCAACAGCTTGCATTGATGAAATTAAAAAGTGCGTCTGGTTCAATAATGACGCGTTAAAATAAAAAGCTGAGCGCAGAATATTAACAATAATCATTATTATTATTATTATTATTATTATTTAAACTAAAAGCTTTGTTTGTTTAAATTGATTAAATTAAAAGAGGAAAAAACAGCTTTCGGCAAACAGCAAGAGAACAGACTGCAGTATTAACCTACCTATCAATACGCATTGTTCAAACTTAATTATTCTTTAAAACTTGTATTTTATTTTATTTTATTTTATTTTTGCACATTCCTGCTTTAAAACAAATGAACCATGTGTTTTAATAAGCGGCTCTTTTATGTCGGTATAAGAGCACGTGATGTATACCGGGCTATAGGTTTCATATTGGGCTCAGGTATGTGGGCAGGAGGAGCTGGCACTTTGCCTCCGCTGTTAAAACTACGAGCTTTCACTCTATAGGAGCTAAAATCTGACTATTACCACTTTTACCCTTCATCTTCATCTTCATCATCTTCATCTTCTTCTTCTTCTTCTTCTTGACACGCAAACATGTGGCGTGTAAATATGAAAATGAATGAGTGTGAGAGCTCTCCTGGCAGTGACTTTCTCTCTCTCTCTCTCTCTCTTACTCGCTCTCTCTCTCTCTCTCTCTCTTACCCGCTCTCTCTCTCTCTCTTTCTCTTTCTCTCTCTACCTCTCTCTCTCTCTCTCTCTCTTCCTCTGTGTCCCCGGAGAGCAGCGCGTCGGAGAGGAGCGGCTGTAAAAACCAAAGTGGGGCAATGAGACAAGCTGCGCCACAGCTGGCAAATCATCGATTTGAGCATCAGAAACGGGGAGGGGCGGTTCGTTTACCTGCCACCCTCTCAAAGCAACCCTCCTCACATGCCGCTACTCTCCTCTCCTCTACTTCACCCCCGCTGGTTGCTCACATTTCTGTTGCTCCATCCGCCGTGTGCGCTCTCCCCAACTTCAACCTCCGCCAGTGTGGTTTCGAGCACACGACTCCCCCCCTCCCCTCCTCCTCATCCGCAGGACTTTTGACTTTTTAAAACATTTTTTTTGTCCTCCCACAGAGTAGTTGCCTATTTTTGGATCTCTCGTCGTGGAGCATTGACAAGAGGTTGCTCAACTTTTGATGGAAAACAAGAGGTCGAGCGACTGCTGACTTTAAAGGTACGGTCCTATACACACACTGCACTCATCTGTCTGTGCTGTCACTCTCTCTCTCTCTCTCTCTCTCTCTTTCACACACGCATCTTTTCTTTCTTTCTTTAAAAAAAAAACCAAACTACATATCTTTTGAAATCACAATTATTGAGCGCGTGACTCTTCCAGTCAGGTGTCTCTGCTCCGAATAAGAAGATAAATGACTCGCGTCTAAATAAATTAAAGGTAATATACAAACCTATCTTCCTAAATCACTTAAAACCCACACAGACCGAAAGTGGCTGCAAAGGATTTAATATTTCATAAAAGGGGGATGGTGGGGGTGGAGGGGTGTGGGGGGGGGAGAGAAATGCAGATTATGAATGTTATTCTTGATGGTAAATATAAATGCACTTTTTTTTTTTTAAATATATAAAAAAAATAAAACATTTAATTTTAAATGTGCAGAAACAGGCCAGTGTCATTTCTGCAGGAATAAGCAAAGCACTCGTGATATTCGCGGGGTTAAACATCCATCTCCTCTAATTCATTTAACAACTTATTCAGCGCGCAGCGGAGGAGCAAAGAAGTGATGCTGCCATCGCTGCTGCTGCTGACCTGATGACTGCAGGAACCAGGGGATATTATTTAGGGGGGGGGAGAGAGAGAGAGTGAGAGAGAGAGAGAGCTTAATAAACTTTGATTTTTACGTTTTATTCCAAAAATCCAAATATTTGATGCAAAGACCTTTTCTTGTTTTTTTTTTACTCATCATACTTTTTTGACTTATTATAATGAAGTGATGCGTGTATGTACATGCGTGTGTGTGTGTGTGTGTGTGTGTGTGTGTTGACAAATCACATTTGTCACCAAACCGCTGACATGTCTTATTACAAACGCTGGAGCTACTCCAACTGCCCATCTACTTTTAATACTTTTTATTAGGCCATTAGAGCCACTTCATTTATTCTCTCCATACACTTACTATTTAATTACGTGTCAACTTCCTTCAACACTTTTATTGCTGTAGCATGAAACACTTTGTGTAACTAGACAGCAACACACTGTGCAGAAGAAAAGCAAGGTAACAACTAAACAAAAAAACAAAACCAAAAAAAGAAAAAAAAAAGGTGTGACAAACTCAAAGGGAAACAAACAGTTAAAGGATTTATTGCTTTCTCTCTGCATGACTTGGTGTGAGGCAGTCAGATAGATGTGATGATACAGAGATGGTGTAGTAATGCTGTTGGGTTTGCCTTGTGGCTTTTGTCACAGTGCTGATAAAGTAATTTCAGGTACAACTAGACCTACGTATGTGTTTGTGTGTGTGTGTCTAAGAGATACACACACACACACACACACACACATAGAGAGAGAGAGAGGGTGAGAACACTTATGAGAAGATATGTATTGCCATGTTAAAAGTGCGTGGGCACTGATGTCCTGTGGTTTGCAGGTTTTTTAAAGGTTTCTCTGCCCCTTTAGAAAATAGCTGACATTTCACACAGCAGCATGGTCACTGACTGATGCTGATGATTAGTTAAATATGGATACCAGCACAAATACACTCATGTAAAGATATAGAGTTTGCATTGTGTTGGTATAACCCCGTCGTTGTTAATTTTAGCCGTGATGAGTTGACCGTGAATCGAGCGTAAAGTGCAAAAAAGTAGATCACAATAAAAATCTGTTTTGCATTAAATAAGAAATGTGATCAGATAATTAAAGAGCAGCCGTCCTGAAATAATCTCCAACTTTCCGTCAGTGTGGCCGGTTGTTTATTGTCTTGTTGCTGCTGCTTGGTGTCGACGGTGGTTTGTGTTTCTGTGCTTCGCTCACATGAGATTATGAGGTCAAGCATGGCACTCGCTGCATGGGAACAAAACAGGTTATGGCACAGCACCGGTGATTCTTCTCCTTTTATCTTTTGCAGATCTGTGGCAGTTCAAGGTACTGTGGCTTATCTGGTCAGTGCCTTTTGACAGCAATGACACACACACACAGCTCTTTTCCTGTCTCAGTCTGCCATGTGTCACTTCTTGTAAAAGTCCTCAGACAAGACGAAAGCCTCAACGGCAGCTTGTGAACGTTGAAGCAAAACTTCTCGGTTTTACTCTTCAGCTCTGAGCCTTCACTTCAACCATTCTGCTATCAGTTTGTGGCTGTGAATGTGGCACTAATAAAATAAATAAAATTAAAAAAAAGGCTCATGTACATATCCACAGTGGCATGTCAATCTGCCTGGTGAAATTTCTCCACATAAACTTGTTTGGCAGGAATGATAAGAATCAGACTGTGAGGACGGCAGCGGCAGCAGCAGCAGCGCCGTGCACGACTGTCAGGTCACACACATCCAGCAGTAAAGCCTAAACATCTGTCGCAGCTTATTAGTATGTAATTAATTCCTTTTGAATACGTCGTGTTGTGTTCACGGCTCTTACAATAACCCTTCTATGATTTACAATTAGGTAGCGGTCTGGGAAAACACCTTTCTACCTTTCAGCTTCTGTCTTACAGATTCAACCTGGTTAGATATATATATATATATATATATATATATATATATATATATTTTCCCCCTCTCTTAGAAGTTAGTTTTGTTTTCATTACAACTAACCGAAACTAGTGCACACAGCATTTACTGATTTACTGTACTCTAGTAGTGAAAGAGCAGGAAATCAGCTTGTAGCGTTTCACAAATAAGGATCTATTGCTGTCTTTTCCTTTTTAAAGCCCGCTGACACTTTGGTTTTTTTTTTTTATTGTGGCTTCACTTTGTGCCCACGGAAATAAAACAGTAGAGACTGGAGAGAGAGAGAGAGGGAGAGGACGGCAATCTCTGTGTATCACCAGTTAAAACCCTTCTATATATATATATATACACATCTCTCTCTCTGCAGACAGCGTAGACGTGATTAGTGAAGTACAGTGGCGCGGCTGCTGCGTGTTGATGTGCTCAGCTCTCACTCAGTGTCAGGTTAAACAGACGCCCTGAAGAGCAGGTTGTACAGATGAGAGCGAGATGGCAAAGTTTGTCTGTCTGTGACCCTGAGAGACCAATTAGTCGTCACATAGGAGAGCACAGGTTGGGATTTTATTTTTTTTTTAACGTTGGTGTCATCATCGTCATCGTCGTCTTGGTGGTTGTTGTTGTGTTTGCTGTGTAGCCGCTCTCCAGATCTCCAGATCATATTCACTATGCTTCAACACTTTGCTTTAAAATTGAATCATGCTCTAAATCATCAGTTTTATTGCTTTTAGTAAAATAAAAATGTCTAAGTTAAAAGATGTGGCCTCCTCATAAAATACAAAAAAATTAAAAAACTAGAAACCTAAGTATGTTTGCAACCATCCCAGTTATGTGTTCAGGTTGTGCAGATTATTAAAAACCCTCCTGTTGAGTATTTGCTGGGAGTTTGGAGCCGGGCTGTGCCTCACTTTGCTGAGACTGATATCTCGGCTAAAACCATTAATCGTCTTTCTTTACCACCTCGATAATTATCGCTGTAGCAAAATAACAGCTCAGCAAACAGTGAAATTATACCTGTGGTAGGGAGCAGAGTAAATACCTGTTTAGCTGCCAGCAAATGTATTTATTAGACTGCCGCCAGTAAATAAGAGGCCTGTCTCGTTTTTTAATGTGTGGCTCTTTGGGGATTCCACCCCTCCACACCCGCCATCCCTCCTCTGTATGAAATAGCTCTGTTATGATTGCTAATAGAGGAGAAAGATAACAATGATTCCCAGCGCTTTTTGTTTTTTCTTTTTCTTTTTTTTTTTTTTTTTTTGATGACATGTTGCAACTAGTTTGGAAAAAGAAAAAAAAAGAAAAAAAGAAAAGGTTGGTGTGTTAATAGGGAATGCTGCATTCCAGGGCTCAAAAATGTAAGAAACCCCCACCACCCTCCACACACACACACACACACACACACACACACACACTCACTCCACCCCTCCGACACTTACAGACATACCACCCTGGGTGAATGCTTAGTGTGTGATTGGGGAGTTAGAGCTCATTTTGTCATTATCTGGAAAGTTCTTTATATTATAAAAGAGAGAGAGAGTGAGAGAGAGAGGCTGGTTAGTGGTGGGGTGTGGGGTTGGAGGGTTGGAGGGTGGGGGGGTTGGTGGTGTTATGTTGTCCCAGCATGTTCGACTGCATTTATTCTGGCATATGTTTTGCATACTGTTGATCCAGATTCCTTGGCTTAGTGATAAAAGCGTCACATTGTTTTTGGGTCCTCACAATCAGCCCCGTTCACCGACTGGGTTGGCGTCTTTCTCCCCAGGAGATAAAAGACCCAAAGTCCGTCATGTCGGTTTTGTCACGCTTTTTAAAAAATGACATCCCTCCTATGATAGATTTGTGTGTGTGTGTGTGTGTGTGTGTGTGTTATTTAGTGTGCCTCATGCAACCGTGGAAAATACAAATTAAGAAAAGCATATACGTCTGTATAAGTTTTCATGATTTAAATCACATTATTACACATTTACACGTCTCAATGTATGTTTTTTTTTAATTTCTTGAGAAGGGGGGGAAAAAAAACTCATTGTGTTTTATTCCGATGCTTGTCTTTATCCGATCTGTGTAGGTTTTTCTGAATGCTTTGTTCAGAGGAAAAAAAGAGAGAGCGATTTAGAGGAAAGCGCATCCCGCTAAGATCAGGTTGTTAATACCCACCCACATACTCCAATGAAACAATTTCAACACATACTGTATTCTCTTTCTCTCCCTCTCCCTCTCTCTGTCTCACACACACACACACACACACACACACATACACACACCCTTGCCTTATCAACTGTTTTGTTCGTCAGTGGATGGATGATGCATCCTTTGACAAGGGATTAAATGTGCAAAGAAAAAATATGTAGATAATGAACCACATTCTCAAGTCTGCACCTCTTATTTAATACTTCTGCCTAAGCCTCGATATTAAGCGCCGTTTTCCCCACATGCTTATATTCCTGCATCACTTCTCACACACTGAGGCGAGTAACACCATCCCATCGCCTGCCTTCATTTCCTTAACACTCTCAAGAACTCCCCACAAGGCTACTGGTCCTGTGCCCTTCACCGTCTCTCCCCCACTTCAGGAAAAACACAGCAGGACGCGGCAACCTTTCTCACCCCTTCAGTCTGTCCTCTCTCTCTCTCTCTCTCTCTCTCTCTCTCTCTCTCTCAGTGCCACGACGTGGAAAAAGCCGTCTTCAGTATCTCTTAGAAACACACAAACACCCCTGTCCCTGTCCTTCTAACTCTATTAATTGTTTATTTCTTGCGATCCACGAGGCAGAGATTAGAGTTTGATTATTCGGTCATGTGATGACCGGAGTCCAGCGAGCAGTGACAGAAAAGTCATTTCTTTAAAACCGGCCTTGCCTCTGATACCCAATGATTGTTCTACGTCTAATTGGTTTTTTAAAATTTGATAAAGGCATAAAGGGTGAGAGAAGAAGAGAGAGAGAGAGAGGAAGCGATAAACAAGGCAGGGATGTATAGTTTTGAATCTTTAAAACAGATTCCCGTTAGAAAGAAAGCCTGACTCTGGTTTGAACTGGCCTATCATCCTATGATGGCGCGATGCTGCAGGAATCCAACGTCGACCTGAAGATGCCGACTGTAGAGTACGGCTTTAAGATCAAGACCCAGACCCTGAGGGCAGAGGTGTTGTTCTTACACTGCGTCAATGCACAACGCCGCTGAGCAGATGTACATGTGTGTGTGTGTGTGTGTGTGTGTGTGTGTGTGTGGCGTGCATCTGCTTGTGCGTGGGAGTTGCATTGTGTACAGTGTACACCGCACATCTTGAGGCAGGGTGTCGAGAGTGGAGAGTTACGATGTGAGAATAAGGGGTGTTGGTGAAGCGACGTCGTCTTGTCTCTCAGAAATGTCGCCGAAGGAAAAAAAGCTTCCACAGCGGCGCAGAGACCCGCCGAGGCCAACTGGCGTTAGGCCTTCCTGTCAGCAGACCTGAGGTGGAGACCACTCGCTCCGCTTCTATTTCTGTCGACTTCATGTGATTATAAAACAATTAAGCACTTAGGAGCCGACTCTCAGTTCATTACATCCCCCTTGTTCCTTCTTTCTCTCTTTCCCTCCCTCCCTCCTCCCACACCGAAACGCGGACATATGAGAAATGTAGAAATCACCTTATTTCACTAGTAATTGAAAGCCACACTCGCTGTATGAGAGGCTAATGGAAAACATGAAAGTAATTTGATTTGGAGGATATGTTCATTATGGAATATTCAGTCTATCTGTGCTTACCTCCTAACAACTGATTAAGCAATTTTTCATGGTCCTCAGATGTCTTAGGAAGAAACATTAATAAAGCACCTAGACTCTGAACTCAGTAAGAAGTGAATGTAAAGCAGGTTGTGGTTGTAAGCATGTGCATGTTAACACAGTTGTGCAGGGAGAAGCATCATGTTATGGAAAAAGAAAAAAAAAAGAGGCTGCAAACAAACAATGGTGTTTCTGAGAAGACATCGAGCGAAATGAGAACGATGACGCATTACACTTGTAGTTATCATATTGAGCGTCTCCAGGTTTCCAGCTCCGTGCACTATTTTGGAGAAGCAGTCTTCATGTTTCGTCACATGTGTAGGTTTCACACATTTTTTCAAAACCCATTTGCCCACATAGCATCCTACAAACGCCATCGGCACAAAACACTTTCTTTGTTCCGAAAGTCAAGTCTCCCTTTGATGTGAATCCATTCATGATAAATAAAAAAAAACAAATTAAACCAATTATTGTTAATAAATAAAATACTATCTACTCCAGCTCCAATACATCCCCTTTTGTTTAGACAAGAGATTAATTTCATTTTTGTCATTTTTATTACTCATTTAAGTGCTTAATGGTTTTGCGCGGCGTCTCCTGTACTGTACACCGCCCTCGCTTTTCCTTTTTTTCATTGTACATGACATCTTCTGTCTCACAGAGGTTCATCTGTGCACCCACACTCACGCATGTTTTGACACGTTCCCCGACAGATTATTAAATCCTTCGCTGCCTTTAATAATACTATTATGTTTATGTGTGTGTGTGTTTTTTGTTGTGGGAGACACTTGCAGAAAGCTCAAAGTAGAGACGGGTGACAGCGCTTGCCCCCATGCTGTTTGTGTTAGCTCAGACTGGATGCGCAGACTAATTTGTATTAGTAATCCAAATAATCGTATTAATGCCCATTAGAAGCATCACAAGTGGCGAGCATGAAGACATCACAACACCTACGTACAGGCAGTGATGGCGCCGGCTTCGCTTGACACAGTAAATAAAGACGCTTCTCCATGCTGAGCCAACTATTATACATTTTTTAATTCATTTTCAGTCTTTTCCCCCCCTTTATGTGCTGCTTATTAGTGTCTTTTTAATAAAACAGGCGTAATAATTCTTTCCTCCTGAGGCACGAGCACAGTTTAAGACACAGGAGGCCAGATCTGATAGTTTTGATAAGTGTGTACAGTACCTGTGGTAAAACACACACTGAAGATGAAATGTATCTGCGGTGTAATGCTATGACTCCTGACATTTAAATATGAGGTGTCTTTTGTTGCAATTTAGCATTTGGTCTGTCATGTTTCTCGTGTCATTTTTTTATGTTTTCCTTACAAACGTAGCCAACAGGCACAAAATCCTGCCTGAACAATTACACTTGTGTGCATGCACAGCACACCGCGTACTGTATCTGCCCAACACAAAGCCACACTGGCTTGTAAAAACCCACCTTGAGCAGAGCTAAATCTGTATTCAGCACATGATTATAACAGCACACAGCTAGTATTTTTAAACAAGCTTTCTGTGTTTCAAAACCCATTTTTCCCTCTTTTCTGTGCGATACAAAACGGTATATGTTAATTGATAATCAGCAGTGTTGATTCAGTGGTGCATTCAGTGCAAATCTGTGCCCTTCTGGATGTCAGAGGGTTTTCACAGCCACGTCGGTGCCAACCTAGCTGGCAGTGCCGGCACCTGTTGGCGGTGCCAAGGCCTGGCAGGGGTTATCGATGCTCTCTGATGGTGCCCGACAATCACAGTGGAAATGACTGCGGCTGCTTGCGTCATGCCAGATAGAAAAGAGCATTTGCCGACAATGGCTCGCTTTCACCGTCACTCCTGTTTTCCGAATGCTGCTAACTGTGGCCAAGGAAAAACACACACACACACACACACACACACACACACATACACACAAAGACAGAAACAGGAGCTGCAGCAAACATCATGTAAAACATGTCAACATGCAGAATGCTGTGCAGCGATGCCGTGCAGGTCTAGGTGATGCAAACTGATCTGCTGAGGAGGAGGTTTGGGTTTTTTAGGGGGGCTGCAGCTCGTCGGTGCGATTCATGTAACTACATATCACAGCCTGAACAGTAGGCGCATCCTGCAAAATGAAACACCTTCTGAAATGCTGCACCTTCATTTCAGAGACAAAACATCCCTTGATTTTCATCATTTATTCTTAAAAAAAAATAATAAAAAAATATGTGGAGAGGCCAATTTCATCCTTTTGAATGCTTCTATCATGCAGCTCAAAATAGACTCTATCTTCAATATGATTCATTTGTCAATTTTACTTTCATGTCTTGAGTGACTTGAGTAAAAATCTTTGTCACATTTTTCAGACTGTGAATAATATCTCACATTGAAATGAATCTCTGAAAATATTGTAATTACTCCACAGTTTTGGACCTTTATTCAGACACGTAGCGGAGCCATTTAACCACACACACACACCGCAGCTGTGTTTAGTACACAGTGTTGGCAGCTCACTGAAACCTCCACAATTGTTAAGGTAAGAATTGATCGTTGAATCTGTGCAGCAGCAGCAGCAGCAGCAGCAGCCGCCTCTCAACAATTCAAACATGTCGGGGTCTTAAACAGGGCTGTCAACAACTCTCACGCTTCCTGTTAAAAAACCACACGTGGGACCCTTTTAAATGCAGCCGCCCCCCCCCACCCCTCCTCAAAACTTACACCTCATGCTAACTAGGTGTCAACATTACAAGACAATTTTTCCATCTTGAGTTTTTCCGTTAAAAGCTTGTACGCCGGCCCTCTGCGGTGAATCCCCCCCCGCGGCTGCCTTTTCGGCCATGAATCTACTCTGAGATGAGATGAGCAACCTTTTGACCTCAGGCGGGTGGGTGGGTGGAACAATGATTTGGTTTCACATCGAGGGGTTCATTGAAGTGTAACTGTACTGATTCGACTGCGTGCTGATACAACACACCGTCACTCCTTTCTTTTTTGCATCTGCTCTAATTCAGACTTTATTTTAAATGCCCCCCCCCCTCCATCTTTTACTGTAAACAGCTTCTCTACTATTGACTTTTTTTTTTTTTTTTTCTCAGTTGTTCCACTGAGTCTCTTTGAGTCTGCCATCACCTGTCAGTGGTTACTTTCAAGAGGCTCATGTCTGTGGTTTTCACTGTTTATGAAACAATAGCTTTGCAATGAGATGATGAGCACTATAAATGTATTTATGGTTTCATATAGAACAACTTTATGAGCCCCTGCATGTATTTATTAGAAAGCAGGTCGAGGTGTTATGTAGCATTAACACATTTGCACCTGACCTCCACAGTCGCCTCCTCACAACCTCTGGCTCTGTCGCCGTAATATGTATACACACTTCCTGTTTTCTGTTGGTTTCCTGTTTTTGTTCTTTCACAACCTGGACAGGCACGCTTGTTCGTCACCGTGTGATAGATATTGGCCTGATGAGGAGGATCAGAAGACTCCACCTTACCTATATGTACCACAGCGCAGCTATAGTATATGTAAGCACTCGTGTTGCTTATAGAAGAAAATGAGAGAGTGAATATTAACTTTTAGTGTACTTTTATATCCTCTAGAGTATTAATATTAATGTAACTATATTTCATTTGACCTTTGCCTCACATACACACACAGACCTGAATGTATTTTACTTTAGGAGACATTAGGAGACATTAGGAGACAGCTTTGTTGCATTCACTGTCTCCTGTGTTGACTAGATATTAGCCTGGCCTTTGTTCATAAAGCCGAAGTGGAACTGTTCTTATTAGGCCATCTTAAGGTTAGCTAAAAACACTGTATCAGGCTTTTATTGACAATATCAACAGAGATTACCTTGTCTGATATTTTCGCGGTTGGTCGTGGAACAACAGAAGCGACGGGGGGGGGAACACGATTCATGAAATAATTACAAGATAACAACAATAGCTCGCACATCAACTTGAGAAAACCTTCCAGCTTGCCATTGTTTGCAGAGCCTGTGTCGCTCTCCAGCCTCTAAATATCCCTCCTTTGCTTTCTTTCCTCCTTTCATTCATTCATTCACTCCTTCCTCCACTCTGACAGTTCAGGGTTTTGTTGACTGTATCAACAGAGATTAGCTTGTCTAATATTTTGGCATAATCTACTTTGACATAATACAGCATGTGACCTGCCGCAGAGGTAACATTTGAGGGATAATAGCTCACTAATAGCAGCGTGATGGTTAAATGTTGAGATGGGAAATGCAAGTTCTCTTCATATTGTTTGATTATTGGTAAAAACATATTTATCTATATTGAACAGCAACCTCCAAATATGTAGTGATGAAGTGGAAGGTCACTTTTTACATTGGTTTTAAATGAAGCCTGAAGTATTTTTTAGTGATTTAATGGCACACAACATCTTTCTAATCTATTAAATGGAGCTTTTGTTAATAGAGAATATCATAAAGTAGCACCTTCTTGATAATGCAATTCATATTTTAGTTTATTTGGTGATCCTATTATGCCATATATGTCCAAAAAGTAGATTTATAAGCCTTAGAAATCCTTTTTAACGTCATAGTAGTTTCAGTTTATTAACAAATAATCAACCTTCAACCACCTTTAGTGTGTTTACAGGCGGTCATACATGTTGATTAGAGTAAATAACATAAGAAAGATGCAAATGAACACCTTCTTAAATATATAAATATTACATATTCTTTAATTATTCTATAAGTATGATCATTAAATGGAAGTCAAGCAGTTTCCCATTTGAATAAAACCTCCTTGAACTTAAAGATAAGTAAGTCTATAACTACAATTTGGAAAAAAAAATAAGATAAATCAGTGTCATAAAAGAAATGATGAACTCAGACTGTAGAGAAACAGGAAGTGATAGATGCATTTGTTTTAAGAAAAGAGGACACGCCATTTAATTAAACCAAATTAATTAAACATGCAAAAAAAAAAAAAAATCCCCATTTTTAACCAAACTGAAGGTTTTTGTATTTAATATGAGTGTTTGGGGACAAATAAAAGTGTGTTTTGTGTCATACAGGAAGTCTCTTTGGGTTAGTTTATCTCAGATTGACCATCAGTCCACTGTGATGTCAAATATCATCTTACATGTTTTACTGTTTCAGATCTCATCCTTTAGTAGAAGAATAACTATATATTGGGTTAAAGTAAAATAAAACAGATAACTAATGAATGTTTTATTTTGTAGTGTGTGTGTGTGTGTGTGTGTGTGTGTGTGTGTGTGTGTGTGTGTGTGTGTGTGTGTGTGTGTGTGTGTGTGTGTGTGTGTGTGTGTGTGTTAAATGCAGGACCGCCTCACTCTAATCAAGCTGATTAAAAATTCCTGCGCGCACAGCCGGAAATCGCACCACCGTCCTTCTCTGTTGTGTGTGTGTGTGTGTGCATGCATGTGTGTGTGTGTGTGTGCGTGTGTGTGCGTGCATGTGTGGTTTCTCTCCCAGTCCACTTTCTCCACTTTATTTGTCTCCGCCAGGACTTTTCGGCCTGAGATGCGGAAGAATCATCTGGTTTTTATGAGGGGATTATTTCTCTATCTATCTATCTCTCTCTCTCCCTCTCTCTCCCCCTCTCTCTCCTTCTCTCTCTCTCTCTCTCTCTCTCACACACACACACATACATCCTCTCCTTTCTTTCTATTTTTTCCCCCTAAAATGTTTTACCCCCTCTACCACGCCATTTGAAATGAGGAGGAGAAAGGGAGAGCAGGCAGCCGGCAGCACCAGCAGCAGCGAGGAGTGGAGAGAGAGAGAGAGAGAGAGAGAGGGAGAGAGAGAGGGAGAGAGAGATAGAAGAGGAGGAGGAGGAGGGTGGCGGTGGTGGTGGTGGGGGGGAGTGATGAGTCAATACAACTAATAATTTAATGGGGACAGAGAGGGAGAGCCGGGGTGAGAGGGGGAGAGACAGAGAGGGAGATAGAAAGAAAGAGGAGCTCCGTCCGGACGCCAATCCCCAGCCAGCAGGACACCTCCTACTACAGGCAGCTCTCTCTCATGCATCCACAGCCAGCCTTATTTATCCTCGACATCGGAAAGTAAACCGCACTTTTTTGACCCCCCTCTTTCTCTCTCTCTCCCTCCCTTCTTTTCTTTTTCTTTTTACCCCCCTCCCCTGCTTCTCCTCCATCTCCTCCTCCTCCTTCTCCTCCTTCTCTCTTTTTTTAATTCTCTCCTTGTGTTTTATTTGACGGACCTGTTTCGGGGCTGTCCGCATATCGTCTCCACATCGCCTCCGACGAGACAGCGAGATCACACTGTCGGGTTATTATTTTTCCTCTCTCTCTCTCTTTCTCTCTCTCTCTCCCTCTCTCTCTCTCTCTCTCTCTCTCCCTCTATCTTTCTCAGTCAGTCTCTGCCGGTAGTCAAATCTAGCTAAGCCGACGGTAAAGCCATTTTTATGTTACGTTAGTCCCTCCGTGAACATACACATCGGGGGTTTATTGGGTCTCGGCCGCGCTTATTATTCTCATTACTACTATTATTAATATTATTCTTATTATAAGAGTGTCCGAGGCGCTTTGGTTTTTATTGTGGCGGCTGCTGCTGACTGTATTACTGTACGGCTTTGCCTTTGCCTGCTCTGCCTGCCTGTGCCGATATTTTGGATGTTGTGGATGGTGTGAAGTATAGCAGAAGTCGCCCTCACTTGTAAAGCCTTGGACGTGGTTATAACCATCCACTTTTTTGTGTGTTTTTTTCTTTTCTTCGTGGGGAGGGAGGGGGGGGTTGTTCGAGGCTATTTTTACGCGTAAATGTCGCCGGTTGTAACGATTACGATTGCCGTTTTCTTCTTCCTCCAATTGGACGGAATTAGCTAACGATAGGGGGGCTTACACACACGGATACATAAACACACACACACACACACACACACACACACACACACACACACACACACACACACATAACCGCTTACCAATGTTCGCCTATCACGGTCCATCTCGACCTCATCGCCTCTTCCACAGACCCGGGGTGTTGGTTTGTGTCTCTGGCTGCCAGTCATCTGCAAAGAAGAGCAGAAGAAGGCGTCTTTTTAAAAACTGATTTTTGTTTTTTTTTTAAAGAAAGAAAAAAAAGAAGCTGTCATGCACATGTAGAGAAAGAAAGAAAGAGAGATATAGAAGAAGAGTTTCTTTTCTTTTCCTTTTTTTTTTTTTTTTTTTTTTTTTTTGCTTCTTATCCTGGCCAAACTTGAAGAAGACGCGTTTTTTCCCCCAGGTGGTGTTTGTATGCTCTCCAGTGCTGAAGTGCTGCGTTTCAGGTTGGTTTTATCTCCCACTCAACTTGTCCTCCCCTTTATAACTTCACCTTATACAAGCTCTCTTTTTTATTTATTGATTTATTTAAAAACGTGTGTCTATTTGAACTCCTCTTTTTCTGTGTTTTAAGGTCATTTAAAAATCCTGACCTGGATCTGGACTTTATCCGGGTCTGGATTCCTTTGCCCCCCTCCTCTATTTGTGGGGGGAATTAGTTGCCTCATTGCATGTTATGAATGGGGGAGTTCATGATCTTTTTTTTTTTTTTTTTTGCGTGGGGGTGGGTGATTTTGCCCTTGTCACTCTTTTGACAACAGCATTCCAGTTTGAGCTCAGTGAATAAACCTGCAGCATGTCGTGACATCCAGAATGACTTTCAATGACAGTTTTTTAACATTAACACATCTTATTAATCATATCAGGTGTTTAACACTTGACGTTCGTACCCAGGGAGCTAAAATAAGCTTTTATTAGCAGCTTCAGCCTCACTGTGTGACTTTGTGTGTGTGCAGTGCACCTGTGGGAAAGCGAGCCCCATCTTTCGTTTCTATCTGTCTATCCTCCCCTTCTGTCTTCTTTTCTTCCCCCACTAACTTTTTATGACTCGCCTCATGAGTCAGCAGTGAGTCTGTTTTTGAAGTTTCCCAAACGTTGCCTCCTTCCTTATTCCAAAAGTTGTAAACTTATTGCTTGTCATGAAATATTTCTCTGCACTTGCAAGATCTAAAAATAAAGTTCACACCTGTGAAGTTATGCTAGTGACAGTCTGAGTGATCTTGTGCAGGCCTGTGTGTGTGTGTGTGTGTGTGTGTGTGTGTGTGTGTCAAAGAGGAATTGCGTAGCGGCCTCCATAACCCCCTTCTGAGCTGCGTCATGAACGTGAAGCCACTCGAAGTGACTCAGAAAACGAATTATGTTAGTTTCCTCCTCTCTGCGTGTGCCGCTGCAACAACCTCATACCTTGAACTGCTCTGTACTCATTCAAGTGGAATCTCCCAGCAAATTAATGTGTTTGCACTAAAACCCAGGCTTGTTTGCCCCCTCTCGCATGGGAATCTCTAGCGGGACACCCATACATAATACATGCGTTGAAAAATGGGTACATTACAGTGGCACGAAAACGTCACCGCGGCCCAAGTCGTCATAACTGAAGCGAATTGACAGTTATTGCTGTAATGGGTCTGTTCTCAGAGGTCTCACTTACTTAAAAGCATTTCTTTTCCTCTATAAAAATGTCCCTTCACGTCTTCACATGTCAGTGATATCAACACAAAAGATTTTGTGTTCATTGCTCCTCTCGTGTCACATTTCAGCCTCTCATTCTTGTGCTTCTTTTATGTCTCATACATACCTCCGCTGACAGCTGAATCGCTCTGTTTTTTTCCGTCTCCCCAGGTGATAGTGAGCAGAGGTGCTGAGAATGATGGAACATCTCAGCGAGGCGTGTTTGGGCAAGGAGAACTCGGAGCTGGTCAACAGCATGGCAGAGGGCAAGGCCCCGCCGGCCAAGCTGCCCCGACTGGAGCAGAACGGCAGCCCCCTGGGCCGAGCCAGGCTGGGCAGCACCGGGGCCAAACTCTCTGGGGTCCCGTACAAACCCACCGGCCACCTGCTGAAGACCTGCCATAAGAGAGGTGAGAGGGATAGAGGGCGTCTGTACTGACACGATTAGTCCATGAATCGATTAGTTGGGCATCAGAGAGAAAGAGAAAGAGCAATCTGATTGATGTAGTTTATTTATCAGTTAGGTCATTTATGAAGTAAAAGATGCCATCTCAAGGGTGAGCATGTATTGATTTCTTACTGTTTCATATCTTTATAAACTGAATATCTTTTAGTTTTGGGCTGTTTATTGGAAAAAAACCATTCATTTTAATTTAAAGACCAGATCATGTTTGGTTCTGGGAAATTGTGATGGGACTTTCTCACTACTTCACACATCTTACACACTAAACATTTCATCAATAGATAAAGAAATGAATTGTTAGTTGAGGTCGTAGTGTATATAAACCAGTGAAAGTTGTACTAACTTTGTGTGTGTGTGTGTGTGTGTTTTTTGAGAATAATACACCACATAAAGACAGGAAAGCTATTTAAATGCACTTTAAATACCCTCCTTCCCACACACACACATATACACACATATACACCTTCCACCCACCACCACCCCCTGCATACTCTCCAAAAACTCTTAAAGCTTTTTTTTATTATATTTTATTTTTTTTACAATGCTTCTTTAGTCATCTCAGTAGACACACACACTGCACACACCCCCACTTATTTGCCCAGACAATAGCTAATAGAAGAGCACTGAGAATTATTCCTGTGTCGTGCTGCATAGCGCTGTGTCACCGCTCCTCTCTCCAACACGCAGCCCTCCTGCTCCGACATTTGTTTATTAAGGGAAAGTTTCAGTCCTTTAAGAGCCATTGCCGTTCAAAGGGAGCCTTTACTTTGAGATTATGACATAGCTTTTTAATATAACCGGTGTCTTCTGGTGAAAAACAAGGGCAGGCAAAGCTATCTAAAAGAACGTTTTTATAGTTATGTTTGTTGTTGGGGTTTTTTTTTTTCAGTGGGTTGGGAATGTGTTTGAAAACCTGCAGGTTCAGAGTTGTAATAGCACTTGGCTGCTAAAGCTGGTGTGTTTGTTTGTTTGGCTGGTTTGGTTTTCTTTGGGCAACAGGGACTCAGGAACTCTTGGAATGTATCTGCGTGAGTGTCCTCCGTTGGGCCGTTTCTCTTATTTGCTCCTCTAATCTACGCGTCGCACTCCAGCTGAGAGAGCCTAATTTTTCACCTTCATCATCTTTGCGTCTCTTGGCCTCCTACAACGTTTGTTCCTCCAAGCTCTACCCCCCCCCCCCCACCACCACCACCACCACCACCACCTCCTGCTCTCTCGTTTAGATTTCTTCCAGAGTAAAGGGTGAAGTTGCCGAGGGAGGCGGAGCGGTCCGCCGCGGAGGCTTCGCAGAGGGCCCACAGTGGGCATTGTGTCCGAGCCCGAAACAATATTTACCGCAGCCCTCTCTGGGCTCCCTGGAAACAAAGCCAGTATTGATCCCCCAAATGAACCTACACAGCAGTCTTTATTGTTAGATCTTTATCTATTAAAATCGGGGGAGGAGAAAAGCAGCTCTTTCAGCACATTCCCTGGCATCTGTCGGCTTATTGATTGTTTTGCCAGAGCTGTGTGCATCTTCTGGAATGCATGAGATCGGAAAATATTAGAACGTGAATCATTTTAATCACACAGGACAATAAATATAGAGGAATTTGTCCAGGTGACAGTAGTGTGGACACAGTTAGAGTAAAGTAGAGCAACAGGGCACCTCATAAATGGTGGAGGATTAACTGCGTACAGTGGAGCTACTGTATCGATTCTTCACCAACACTTGATTTTCTACAGTTGTCATTCAAGTGTTGAGACTTCAGAAGGCTTCAGGTTATCTGCACTGTTTCACTTCCTTAAATTTCAGGGATGTTATTTTAGCAGAAATGGCATATTGGGTGATATTTGCACAGTGGCTCCCTTGAACACTCAGCAGTCAAGGATTGCTCATTCCACCTAACAGCAGAGCCACTGTTGACACAGAATAGTAAACCTCAAGGCGCAAGGGGCGGCTTGGGAATTGAAGCGCTGCATCATGGGAAGATGATTTTTGGGTTGGCAGGCAGAAGGAAAGTCTAAGGTGATCCCAGCACCACCTTGACAGTGAATAAACTGTTTAGTGTGCCAAAAGAAGATGAACGAGTTGAAGGGTTTTTGCGGCCTCTTGGTGTTTACTCAACACCGAGTTAAAGGTGATAATTCTATCTGTAATATCTATATTTACTTATTAAACATGCACAACTCATAGCAGTCATTTCTTTAATATCATGTCATCATATTAAAACCTAGAAAGAGGGAAGACTGCAGGAAAGAAACCTCCAACAATTAATAAAAAAGCTTCTTAAAGTGGGATTACAGGTGCAAGAAAAAAAAAAAACCATGTGTGAAAAACTCAAGAGGAAGATCAGGACTATTACAAGACTAGAGAGAGCATTTCTAAATAAGAAAAGAGGTAAAACAGATTCACTCTCTGATGTTATTGTGCACTTAAGGAGCGTTTGATTTCCTCGTGTTGATGTGAGAGTTTGGCGCTGAGACAGAGAGGTGAGGGTTGAGACAGAAATTGGCCTATAAAAGATGAAAAATGTCTTTGTGGTCCAAACACATCGTTTTAGTTTGTTTCTTTCCAGAACTTCCACTCAGCTGTAATGTAGTGACTCACTCATATTCCCTCGACACTCAACCTCAGTGTAATTTAATCATCTGCACTAAATATTAATCTGGTCCCTCTGCAAACACACAATACTGAAGGTCAAAGTTAGCGTGTGAAGAAACGTGAACCCTCTCAGTCCTCACTGTGCCTCTCTGTGTCTCCTCATGTCCTCAGGCAACATGCTGCCCGTGTTCTGTGTGGTCGAACACTATGAGAATCCCATGGATTTTGACAGCAAGGAGGAGCATGCCGAGTTTGTCCTGGTGCGTAAGGACATGCTCTTCAATCAGCTGATCGAGATGGCCCTGCTGTCACTGGGCTACTCCCACAGCTCGGCGGCCCAGGCCAAAGGTAAGCCTCCGTGTCACTCACTGACTCCCATCATCATATCTTCATTTTCTCCTTGTCTTGCTTTATCCCTCTAATGCTCATTAACATCCTCTCTACAGCGTTGTCTGACATGCTGTTACTTGTGCGCACACTCAAACACTCACACACACACATACTCTCTCTCTCACACACACACACACACACACACACACACACACACACACACACACACACACACACACACACACTCTGTGACCATAATAGCCTACCGCCAGCAGATCTGAAGCCACAGTAACACATCCTGACACTGATCCCAGACGGGAGATGCTCAAGTCTCCCCCCCACACACACAGTCACACATCCAAACACACACACACACACACACACACACACACACACACACACACACACACACACACATTCCCACACAGATGTGCGCTTGTTCACACTGTGTCTATATGCAGAGGCTTACCCACTAAAATGTTGAAATGCTAATACACATAGTGCACATATAAGTGACACACACACACACACACACACACACCAACATATATGCACACACCTTTACTGTATATTTATATACACGTACACTCAAGTGACTCAGAAGGGGGGGGGGAGGGGCAGGTGGAGGAAAGGGTCTGCTAATTGCACTTGAGCACACGCAGGCCGAGGGTGGCTGTTTCAAGGTGCCTCTTAGCATGCTCTTTTATTATAGCCTGTCCATCACACACACATACACACACACTCACTTACCATACACACACACACACACACACCCTAGTCTCCCTTCTCACTTCCTGCTGTGTGGGCTGCTACTTTCCTTTTTCCTTTTTTCTTTTTTCTTTCTTTTTTTAAGTCGGTCTCAGGAAAAATTCCCACAAAGTAGTTGTGATGTCAGAGAATGAATTGAGTCTTTATGGGACCGGCGAGTTTTATTGTCCTGAAATAAACATTTTCTGTTTAGTTTGGCAGATTAGTGACAGTGAGTTAAGATGTCAGGATGAACTTTGCTCTCATGCACTCTTTTCTTTTTTTTTTTTAAATCTTTGCACATGTGTCCACTGATGTGCTTTTGCGTGTCCATATCTGTCATTACTTCCACTGTGCTGTGTTTGGTGTGTGTGTGCTCACTTGTGTTAATGTGTTAATGTGTGTGTGTGCTTTCAATCATCCAGGTATGATTCAGGTGGGGAAGTGGAATCCCGTCCCCCTGTCATACGTGACAGATGCACCGGATGCCACGGTGGCCGACATGCTGCAGGACGTCTACCACGTGGTCACGCTTAAGATCCAGCTGCACAGGTTAGAAACACACACACACACACACACACACACACATACACACGAGTATTGGATTAATTTAATACATAAAGAGGCACAGCTCTGTCTTTGCTTTCAACACACACACAAACACACACACTGCACGTACTGTATGTCCAGAGGCAGGTGCCAATCTGCTGACACACACACACACACACACACACACACACACACACACACACACACACACACACACACACACACACACACACAATAGGCTGACCTTTCCCACAGAAATGGGAAAAACCCATTTGAATACCAAAAAGCATCCATGCCTAATGATGCCAAAGAAACACAGATAAGTCAATTTGTCAATTAACCATTAACTAAAACTAAAACTGTGGTTAAACTGATCCACTAGATTTATCTCTTAAAGTAAGTGAATGCAGTATTGCCACTAAACCGATGCTAACGTAACAATGCAGAGGGTTTTTTTTATTACATTGGTAAAAACTTAAATGAACTGTGATAATAAAGTAGCAGCTTTTTAACCCAAGGACTACTTTCACTCTCTCTGTTAAAAATGAGTGTGGTGGGCAACTGGAGACTGCAGGGCTAAAAATGACTCTGCAGCAGATGAATACAAGGTTGTTCACCTGAAATAGTTCCATAAATACACCTGCTGGCTGCACTGGATATTTAAAGCTAAATATGTTCTTGAATCTACATGGCATATAATAAGAGAACGCTAACATGCTAAGACCTTCCTCCACGGCATACCGCTAGCTGTCTTCTGCCATCAGTCACCATATTGTACGCTAAATGCTACTCTGTAGGTGTGAGGTTTGTTGTTGTATTTATACACGCAGCGAGAGCATACAAGCATTTATAGACATGGATGCAAAAGGGCTCATAGACACAAAGACACACACACACACACACACATGGATACACACAAACAGCCGAGTGGCGCTGGTGTGGAGGCTTGTGCCAGCTGCACGCTAACCCAGTGTTCTGCAACCCTCTGGAGAGCTGTTCCTACTCTTTTCTTACCTCGCTCTGCCTCTTCCTTCTCTCTCCCCTCTCCTTCTGTCTCTCCTCTATCCCCCTAAACCACCACCCCCCCATCCACCTTCACCAACAAAGCACTCACACACACACACACACACACACACAGAGACAGACACAGACACAGACAGACTGATGTGAACACGTCCACCAGTCAGAATACAGAAGGTTGTGTTTATTTCCGGCGTGCTAGCCCTGAATGCATGGATAGCTGTCTCTCTCCACTACCTCTCTCTGTCTCTCTCCCTCCTTCCCTCCTCTTGTTCACTTCCTTCTCCCCAGAGGCCTTCTAGCTGCTGGAGCAGTTTAAGGTGTTCTGGAAAATCCATTGTTTGTGTGTGTGTGTGCGTGTGTGTGTAAGGTTGTGTGTGCTTTTTTTTTTTTTTTTTTCTACAAGCAGATGTTAGCCTCGACCGTTGCACGCATCCTTTTTCTATTCCACTCCACCGTTATCTCCATGCTCGTAATGCTTCCAACACACCAACTGACAGATTTATGGACACACACACTCAGACCCACACACACACACACACACACACACACACACACAATGTCTCATGCACTCTTACACTCATCACCCTTTGCTCAATCTCTCATCTCTCCTACTTGTCAAGTGTCAGAGCGGGTTTAATGAAAAGTAATTCAACAGTACGTGCAATGAGAAACACATTGAACATATGTCTCACACACATGAAGTGCTTACCCAGAGCTAACTGGCCAGTTCACTTACTCCACTCATTCCCAGCCAGCATGTAAAGATATTTCTCATTTTCAAACCAAATCATCAGAGAGTTTCTCACGTTAGACTGAATCCCGACATCTCACGTCTGGAGCCGCCAGCTAATAGCAGAAGTTTATTTGATGTGTAAATCTATTTTGATTTTTCTGTGTATTGTTGTCAGTATTGTTGTTTTGTATTTGTTTCTCCCTTCTACTTCTTCTTCTTCTTCTTCTTCTTCTTCTCTCCCCTGCCCCGCCATCCCCTAAACAACTCCCTCTCCCCCCCTCCCCACCACCACCAATACCACCACCACCACCACCACCACCACCACCCCCCCCGCCCCGACTGCCGCAGAAATCTAGCCAGTAACACCTTAAATTGTTTCACCAAGCACAATGAGCCAGGAAGGTAGAAGTAACACGAAATAATAGTCGCCACATGCAGCTGATGTATAATTCATGCATCAATCCAGCAGATGTGTTGTATAAAGTAATTAACTAATCAGAACAATCAGGAGAGAGAGAAAGAGAGGGAGAGAGAGAGAGAGAGAGAGAGGGAGAGGGGGAGAGAGAGAGAGAGGGAGAATATGAAAGAGGGAGAGGGAGAGAGGCAGGCAGAGAGAGAGAGAGAGACAGAGAGAGAGAGAGAGAGAGAGAGAGAGAGAGAGAGAGAGACAGAGAGAGAGAGAGAGAGAGACAGAGAGACAGAGCAATCTCCAGATGCATCTGCTTGATGCGCCAAATGAAATCTGTCTGTCTTGGAGGGGCGCTTGCAGCAGAAAAAAGGAGCGGGGGCCCGTGTGTTCAGCTCTCTTTCTCTCTGGTTTCTTCTCTCTGTCTTTTACCTCTCTCAGTCTATCACATTTTATATTTATGTATGTGTATATATAATATCCATGTAGAGGACATGCTTGCACTACTACTGCAAACCCCTCTGTTAAACCTCTATTAGTTATTTGTTCCCAAATTGCCGGTTATTAACACAACCCTCGATTAGTGATGAGATCATCAGTCGATCGACACCAGATAAATCCGCAAACAATTATTTATTTTTTTTATAATCGATTAATTGTTGAAGTCATTTAACATTCACTGGTTACAGCTTCTCATATGTGAGGATTTGCTGTTTGACTTTCTGTTTTATATCATTATAAATGTAATATCTGTCAGTAAGAGAAGAACAAGCAGGATGTTATTCTGGGCTGTAGTAACTGTTCTGTTTTTCCACCATTTAAAGGAATAAATAACTAATAATCAGATGAATTAATAATAAGATAATAAGGTAATAAGGTATATAATAATAATAATAAGGTAATTATTAGTTGCAGCTGAGTGTTTGAAATGAGTGATGTTAGAAGAGGAAGTCCTGCAGCAGAACTTGCTTACATGTATGCCTCGATAGTTTTTGGGGTCATTTTCATTTCCCAGATTTAAAGATTGGTGTTATTACCCCCCCCCTCAACCCCCCCCCCTTTTTTTTTTTTTGCTCCAGATATCAGGAAGTGTCCCAACACCCCGATAAAGATTAAATATTTTGATATTGTGTGTGTTGCTGAATTTGTGGCTTGTTTACTTTATCATTTCATTCAAGATACCATCAGGGCTGCTAGCTTTCCTTTCTATCTCTGTCTCTTCTCCATCTGAATTGTTTCTCATGCTCTCCCTCCCTCCCTCCCCCCCCCACCCCCTCCTACCCCACCTTCCCCTCCTCTCCTTCTGCATCCCTATCTTTCCCTTCCTCTCCCCCTTGCCTCTCCCTATCTCCCCATCCTTATCCTCCCCTGCACCCCCCTCCCCCCTTCCTCCCCCCCCTCCCTCCCCCATATGTCTCCTCTCTCTCTCCACAGTTGTCCTAAGCTGGAAGACCTGCCGCCCGAGCAATGGAGCCACTCTACAGTAAGAAACGCCCTCAAGGAGTTACTCAAAGACATGAATCAGAGCTCTCTGGCTAAAGAATGTCCCTTGTCACAGGTGCTGAAGCCCAGTCTGCTTATTTAAAAAAAAAAACCCAACAACAAACAAACAAAAAAACAAAAAAAAAAATAAGAATAAGCCCCTTCCCCTCCACCCACCCACCCCCCACCCCCCACCCCCCTTGCTACCATACCACACAACAAAACAAACACCACTATCTCCATCACCTCCGTCTTTTATCCTTTTACTTATCAAATGCCCTGAGTTTGATCAAGTGGGAAAAGAGAATCGGCATAGAAAATTCAAATCAATGGCTATTGTCATTTGTTCCTTTTTTTCTTTTCCTTTTTTTTTATACCGCCCCCCCCCTACACAAAAAAAAAACACACGTACACACAGAGTGGTACGCACCAGCAGCCAAAAAGCAGAGGTGTTGTTGAACGTATGGTTATTGTTAGATAAACACTGGCCCCAACCCAGAACAGTCTGGATTGGGTTTTGTTCTCATTTAGTTTGATTCTCAACATTTCAGCACATCAGGCCTGGAGATGTGTTCGTTCACATGTTAGGTGTTATATTATATTCGCTGTTTTTTTTTTTTCTTTCTTTCTTTCTTTTCTTTCATTCTTTCTTTTTTTTTTTTTTTTGGTCGGCTGGGAGGTTGGAGAGAAAGCACTGGCGCAGATATTGTATTAACCGGCACTGTAGTCAGTATATCATGGAGGCAGCTCTGGAGTGAATGGAATGAAATGGCAGTATATCTCTCACAGGGGCCAATAATGTGTGTGTGTCTGTGTGTGTATGTCCCAGTGTGTGTGTGTGAGATATGTATTTGCTTGTGTATGTTTATGAAATGTATATCAATGCACACGACGCACATGTGAACATTTATATTTGTGTGTTGCATGTCTGTGTGTTTAAATCTGTAAGAGAGAGAGAGAGAGTGTAGTTGCCTTCAGTATGAAGCCAGCTCCCCTCCTAGGCCACCGTATGGTCACCTGGAGACCCTCATTTGCGCTGCGTGTGTGCATGTGTGTGTGTGTGTGTATGTGTGAGCTGCTGCTCTACCAGCGTGTGTGTTTGTGTGTTTAGCCGGGCATGAGCAGTGCGCTGATGATGTAAAGAGTCCCTGGGTGGCATTCAGGTGGAGCCCAGCCCGGTCTGGTAATCACCCTGTTTACGGTCCATATGTGAAGACGGCTCAGAAGAGAGCACACACTAGCTCAGAGGATCTCACACACAGGCACACACACTCTCCCTCAGACACACATTTGCTATTTTCACATATACGCTAGTCTCGAATTAAATTGGAGATTGTTTTAGCTTTCCGGTGAGGATGAAAGGAGGTCAGAAAAATATCAAAAACTCTATTTCTCCTCTTTCTGTATTTTTAACAGCCAATTTGGTCTTAAAGTCAGTTCCAAATGATATTAACTTGATCTTAAAGCATATTACTTTTACTGACATGTGCAGACAAGCCAGTCAGTCTTTATAGGTTGAAGTGGTAGCTGCATGGCTACTCCATTTTTTTCCTCATTTCCAGTTCCAAGCTATAAACTGTACATCTGAAACCAATGCTGTTTTACCAGTAAGACACATACACTACAGCCTTTAAACATGATTTGATTGCTATTGATGCAGAAACCAAGCCATGATGGTATTTGATTCTGCAGTATTTGACTTTATTTTATCTCCAACTATTACTATTATAACCACACAGAGATCTGGCAGCTTTGTCATGTTGTTACTTGGTACCCTGAGGATCTACATGTATCTATATCTGCCTTGTACAAACATAGCTGCCTTGATGGTGTCTGACATCTGTTACTCTGTGGGGTTTCATGTGGCCTGCTACACCCATAGAGCAGTGGTTTGCTCCTCCTTAACCCAATTGGTTTAGGAGACTGGTTGTCACGTTTGAGGGATGTCCTCGCATTGTTTGGATACACGGGCTCCCTGCCCTGTGACCAGTGATGTCACCGCCTGCATGTTGTCTTGATGAGACGGGGAGAAGCCAGGAAAAGCATTTGGCCCTCCCCCTTGAGGTTTCTGAGCGAAATGAGTAGGAGGGGAAGGGGGCGTTGCAGGAGGGCACAGAAGATTGGCACCTTTTTTTAGGATTAGTGCTTCCTTGATATTCTGCAGTGTAATCCCTGGCCGAAAGGAGAGGTTAACAGATGAGAGAATCACGGCGGGCAAGTGAAAGAGAATTAGCCCACCTCTGAACAGGGCTCTGAAGAGAGAAGGGGAGGAGGGAGTAGGGGGGGGGTAGAGCAGGGAGGGCAGTCCGGTGGGGGGTTATTTTGTGAACTGCTGCTGCTTTTGTCCGGGGCCTTGTCAAACATTTAGTTTCATTCTTTTGCAGTGGGGAGTCAGGCTTTGTGTGTTTAGCCTACAAATGGCATGAGAAAACCCAGAGAGAGAAAATGTATTAACTCATGCCCATTGTCGGGATTGATTCTGACGCACACACGTCTGAAGCGTCCTTTAAAGGAGTCTTGTTGGGTTGATAGTCTGAAGAAGCCAAAATAAAACTTGTGGAGGATAACACTGCGCCTCAATCAGCCAGTCAGCCTTTCTTTTCTTAGGTTGCTTCCAAGCTTAGCAACCCCCTTGCCCATGTTCGCAGAAACTATGGCAACAAACGAGATTCCCCCACCTCACCCCACCCTTTCCCATTGCCACCACCAGCACCACCTCTTCTTGCCCACCCCCCCCTGCTCACTCTCACTGGGCGGCCCCTGATGCACCAGCTGCTGCGTTGCGTAGCAGCAAATAGTCATCAAAATGCCATCTTTGCAGGCCTTCACCACCTCGGCTGCCATAGGCGCAACCTGGCTGCCAGTGCATGTGTGTGTGCATGCATGTGAGTGTATATATGTGTGTGTTAGAGTGGTGGGGGGGGGGGGGGGGTCACTCCAGTTGAGGTGGATATGTGCCATAATTGAGCTGTGTTAGATGTTGGCGAGAGTCAAGGCACAGTGTTGCAAATGGGATGCGTTTTTTTTCCCTAGCTGATTCAAGACATCAGGCTAAGTTGGAATGTGTGGGTGTGTTTATGTGTGTGTGTGTGTGTGTGTGTGTGTGTGTATATGTGTGTGTATGTGTGTTCATCTGGATGTGTACATTTGTGTAGCAGCACCATGTGTGTTTGTCTGCAGGGGTTTTACTTTGTATGTGTTTGCATTCGCCAGTTTGTGCAACACACTCTAACACTGGCAGTCAGGTGCATACAGTACCTGCCTGCTGCACTGCTATTCTCTCTCTCTCACACACACACACACACACACACACACACACACACACTGACACACACACACTGGCACACACACACATTGACACACACACACACACACATGCAGTCACTCTCTCCTTCTCTCTTCCTGTCTCCCCTGATGGGGAGTGGAGTAGATGTTGGGGACCGATAGTAGCCCAGTGCCACTTCCTGGTCTTGCTGATAAGCTCTCTGTGCTGCAGATGGCTATCACTTAAAGGGTCCACACATGTGTTCATGCACACACTCTGACACACACACACACACACACTCAAACACACACACATGCAGCCATACTACCTGTTGACAAGCCTTAGCACAGCCCTCCCGCTGGCACCGCAGTAGCAGCAGAGGCTCTGGTTATCTGCTTGATTTCACTTAGTGTGTATGCATGTGTGTGCGACAGAGACCAGGAGAGAGAGAGAGAGAGAGAGAGAGAGAGAGAGAGAGAGAGAGAGGGAGAGGGAGAGGGAGAGAGAGGGAGAGGGAGAGAGAGAGAGAGAAGGTGTATGTGTATTGTTTCGTTCACACATACACGCAGGGCCCCCTGTGAGAGGTAGAGTGATGTATTGAGGGAGAGGGCTGATTAATGAGGAGCGTTTATTAGAACATCTGTGTCAAAGATGGCGGAGAAAGAGGGAGCGAGAGAGATGGAGAGAAAGACGAGAAGAGAAAGAGAGAGGGAGAGAGGCACACGGTTTTCTGCAGGCCTCTTGTTTGTTGCCTGGAGCCGCCTTAGCCTAGATATACTGTAAATAAAACATGGCAGGCAGAAGGAGAGGATTTCATTATACCTCTGACTTAAAGGGGAATTCTCCTTACTTTAGCTATACGGGTATTAGGCTATATGGGGTGGATGTTTGTCTTGGGAGTTGACTGCCAGAACAAGGTTAAACTAGAAGGTGTGGTTTGCTGCTTTCCCATAGACCACAGAAGGTGGAACTTGAAGTTACTATTTCCTAATACAAATCGTGCATGAATGCAAAAGAATGAACTTCTTCATTCATAAATGTAAGACCCATTTTAAAAGGGCAATTTAGACTTCCTAATGTTAACCTGAACTGTATCAGGGTTTTCATTGAATGAAGGCTTTTCAATATACGTATAAAAGGCTGCTTTGTTACACTGTGGAAGTCCTAATGCAGACCTCTTTACCCCCTCCCCTTGCCCCCCTTTCCCCCTGTTTTCTCATCATGACGACATGATGCACCACAGCATATTTGGCACAAATTCACAACCAGCTGCAGCCATCAACGTGACTCTTGCCTCACTTGCCTATATTTGACTTAGAAAACAGAAGCAGCTGAATTTGTGTGGCAAAGTGCGACTATGTTTGGCAATACCTCGTACAAGCAGGTGTGGTGAGAGTCCTGCCTGTAATGATTTAGTGGTTGAGGTCGGCTGCCACTCCTGTTTGAAAGGAAAAGAATGACAACACAAATAAATAAACTCCTCTCCAACATTACATCACTTTTGTTCACTATTAGTTTTTTTTTTAAACATAATTGGACCAAGACTTGGGCAGTAGCACAGCCGATGTCTTTGAGGACCTTGAGCTTTTATTAACTTGTGTGTGGTGTTGGTGGCGTGGTTGGTTTCTAGGTGAAGATATCACATGAGGTTGGTTAAAAGTGTTCTCAAAGCTGACGGCTTTAGTTCAGCCTTGAGCAAACGCCCTCATGCTACAGTTTGAAAAAAAAAAATCTGGCTCCTTTTGCACACATTTGTGACGCCTGTTAAGTTATTTTTTGGTGTGTCACTATAGTTGCATGCATAAAACAGAAGAAAATACTATTGAAGCATAAAAATATGGCTCCACTTATGGTTACATAGGTATAATGTGAGCTGTTACTGAGGTCTTTGAAGACATATATTTATATAATGATTAAAATAGACATGTATCTGTTCTGTCAGACACCTCTGAGACAGATAGCTGAAGAATGAGGCCTCCTTTGAAGACCCATCTTTAGATTTAGAAGTGGTGCCAGAGCATAAGGTGCATGCAGTTAGACGAGGAGGTCAGGAGTTCAGAGATGAACCTTTCTGCTCCTCACCAGTTCACCCCTCCTCTCCTCTTAGAGCAGAGGAGCTGCAACCAGAGAACCACAATCATCATGTAGCATTTCATTGTGCTCACACTGCCATGCTGCTCTGCCAGAAGGTTCCCCCGCCATCCTCCAAGCGCATATATTATAGAAAATGATAAAGATGGCATACCTGTAATTTGAAAACAGATGGTTTGGTTCTTTTGAATATTTATAACAATCAAAAACAATTTCTCCTGCACCAACCTCGCTATTCACCCGGAGGCCACCAAGGTGTTAAAACATTCATTTTAATGAAACTGAAAAGGGAAAAAATATCTCTCCTCTTTGGTTTTTTTTTCTCCAGCAAAGGAGGAACGGTTGAAGTAAATGTAGAGAGGGCAAAGAGTCAACTGTAAAGGGGGAGACGGGGGCACACATGCGTCTGACAGCGACATGCTCAGCGCAGCCCACGAACCGCTTGAAGTTGTTGTCTTTAACAGATTGTATAAATAAAGAGCCGAGAAAATAAAAGAGGTTTATCTGTTTACATCGCCCGACTCCCCAGATGCTGATATTAAATAAGCCGCTATCTTCTTTCCTTTTTTGAAGGTAAATATCTTCTCTGCTGATTTCAACAGATGTAGAGCTCAGTTGACCTTATAATTTACCCACTCTGAAATAATAAAAAAAAAAATGTTCAGACAAACTCAACGGCATTTGATAAAAAAGAACAGATAAACCCTTGTTTGATTTAATTTGTTTTACCTTTAGTAGACGAGATCAGAATTTCTGCATGTCTGATACTTTTTGAGTTGGCTTTTTTTTTCTTCTTCTTCTTTTTTTTTTTTAGTGCTGGGTTTTACTGTGTCCCTATCTTTTATTTGTTTTGACAAGCTACAGTGTTACTGCATGTTTCACAAGCTTTAATATTATGTCTGTATTTTCCACAATGAGAATCTAAAGTATCTCTGTCGTTCTCTCTCCCTCTCTCTCAATCAATCTCTCTCTTTCAGAGTATGATTTCCTCCATTGTGAACAGCACTTACTATGCAAATGTGTCGGCGGCGAAGTGTCAGGAATTTGGGCGCTGGTATAAACATTTCAAGAAGACAAAAGATATGATGGGTAAGCAAAACGGAGGGGCGCAAAGTATGGTGCTCACACTTTTGTCTCTTTGCACACACACACACACACACACACACACACACACACATACACACAAATACACACCAGTCACCAACACAATATGTTCTCTAACCAACCGTTTCTTTGTCTTCCTGCTGTTGCACGAAGCAGAAATACATTTTTATCTTGTTATCTAATAATTCAAGATTACTCCTCACAGTTTAGCCGTTGAACACGAACATCGTTATCCTTCATTTATCCATTACCGCTTTAACGCTTAATGCTAGAAGTCAAATCGAGGCCTCTGACTTGTTTTTATTTTTTTGTAACGCTTTAGTTTTCCATGAACAAAAGGCAGTGATGACTTCAACAGGCCACCGCCTAGTCTGAAATTCAATTAGATTTTCTTATCAACCCTCTAACAACGCATGCTTTATATTATCTAAAAAAAATTCCCCTTTGACCCGCCAGGAAATGAGGTTATGTAATACCAGTAGCACCCTGACTGCAGATAGGATTCCGATATATTTTTATGTCTTTTGATTAAACAGAAAATCCAGTGTGTAGCGGGACTCATAAGGCAGGGTAATGTTCAGATATTAGGCTTAACAATCTGTTGAGCAATCTTTTCTTTGCCAGTGTGCTTCTGCTCACAGTGATGACAGATGAGATATTATATCAAAATGTTTTCACAGCCTCCATGCAAATAGCATGTTGTGATAATATCTTATCTGATGTTTTTTTCTTTTTCTTTTTTTTTCTTTTTTTTCTTCTGTTAAAGTGGAAACATACGCTGGGAACATTATTTACTTCAGACCTGCTGCACTTGTGTGTGTGTGTCTCTTGTACATTCCTACACACTTTTTTAAAACATTTTTTTTAATGTAATTTCTTCTAAAGTTAAGTTAGAGCAGCTGTCAGTCTGGTCTGGAGTTTTAAATGTCATGTCTTAGCTTGGAGTGGGAGAGAAGCACTGTTAAAACCTGTAACCTTGTGCTCCTTTTTCCTCTCTTTCCTTTTGTGTGTGTGTGTGTGTGTGTGCGTGTGTGTGTGTGTGTGTGTGTTGTGCGTGTGTGTGCATGTGTGTGTGCGTGTGTTTTCCCTGCAATCCGACTGTGCAGGCATGCGCCAACCCTCCCAGCTGGAGGGCTACCTGGGGACGTGTGTCCTCCGTGAGAGCCCACGTGCCAATGCACTAGGTATGTCACATCCTGGGTGCACACACACACACAAATACACACACACACACACACACACACACACACACACACACACACACACACACAGATTCTTGTTTTTGATAGTAAGGATGACATTGTGTGGACATTCATTCCCTGAAGACTTACCCTAACCCAAATCATTACACGCCTAACCTCAGCCCACCAGACAGCACTGTGACAAACATCATCTCCACTCTCAGCTCCATTAACGCTTCTTTTCCTCCCAAAAAAAAATAATCTTATTGACAGAGAGATTAATATAGACTTATCTGTTCATTTTAATACATTCATATTTATTGAAATGTGGTGATTATTGTACATATTGAGCCCTGAAAATTATGCCTGAGAGCGGGAAGACGCTTAATAAAGTAATACATTTATATTTATGTAAAGCTGGTGATATCTGTACATACAGAGCCTGGAGACAGCGCTGTTGTTCTGTCCAGTAAAAACATGAAGCTTCACTTTACATCCAGACAAACATACGTGGCAGCTACAATTGTTCAATTTCATCTGTTTATATCTAAACGCTACGCATTAGAGCTAGCAGTACATCACTAAAAAGCTGCACAGATCAGTTCATCGGGTCATTTTCTCCCTCAGATAACCGGTCGATCATCTCAGGAGTCTGAAAATGTTGCAGCAGATTTGCAAACAGGCGTTATTTTGATAAACTGACAGCAAATTGGGAATCTACATAGTTACTTTCTCTCCTGGAAAAATATTAAATCTTAAAAAAAGTGACTTATTAACAGTCCCACTGCAAAAAAGTGACTGCGACTGTTTTTGGTTTAGCTCGTCTCTGCTCTGATTTCCACTACAGTGCAGTCAGAACAGACCCAATGCATTTTGTCGTCTGCTGTAGGTTAGGTGGAGGGTTGCTTCATGTGGAAGTGGGCTTGGTTTGATCTGAACTGGGTTGGACACGCTGCCTCCTACTGGCTGCATGTGTGAGAACAGACACAACTTACGGTTTCTTGAAAGCAAGTTGTGTTTTTGTGCATCTTTCAATTTTGGCTCACTCATTTTTAACGTGATAAGGATTACTGCACCTGAGAGCTCAGATAGCAAGATGCAAACGCAAGTCCGGTGGTGCATTTTTAAGAGTTTTAAATTCCGAATTACAGTCGCGATTACTATTTCACTGTTACACTTCATCGTCTGCCCTGCTTTGTATTTATGGCACGATTCTACCTTCATATCTGGTCTAGTCTAGCCTTAATCCATCCCTCCCACAATCAGACATG
This sequence comes from Scomber japonicus, assembly GCF_027409825.1. Classification (NCBI taxonomy): domain Eukaryota; kingdom Metazoa; phylum Chordata; class Actinopteri; order Scombriformes; family Scombridae; genus Scomber; species Scomber japonicus. Next base: position 527,551 of record NC_070587.1, on the reverse strand, counting down.
AGTTACTATTACTAAACAAAACATGTTTTAAAAGAACAGCCCCACTGCTATCCATCTGTGGCTGTTGTGTATTTCTACTAGTGGAAGTTGGCAACCCCACACACAGCTTTAGCATTCATATACAGCAGGGACCGGGAGAGGCTGCAACAGAAAGCTGCTGGGTGCTGCCCGCTGCAGGGACAGCTAGTGGCAGCTGGTGTCATCTCCTGCTGCATTCACTTGCACTTGGACATCAGAGTTTCACTTTTGTACATTTCTAAAAAGACATGTTTGAATTAGATTGTCCAGAACTGGGGATGGCAAGGTGTTGGCTCCCACCAACTTTGAATCTAACCTTAACCCTTAATGTTAGTGCTCTGCCTTGTGGGGGGGCTGCTTTTTGTCTCCATAATGTGACTTTGTGAATAGAATATATTTTTCCATCTTGTTGATTAATACAAAAGCATAAACACACACACACACTAACTCGTTTGTCTAACTTGTGAGCAGCTACGTTCCTTCCTTAATGCCTAAACTGAATCCCAATTATAATCTTAATCTTAAACCCAAAACCAAATAGAACTTCACAGTCACTCTTAAAATAAAAGATGACATATTCACTCTGCTCCTTCTCAGTTGAAAATTTAAATTAATTTTACCTTCAGCCTCTTCATCTCAACCTATAATGTAATATATAATCTAATCTTTTCAAATGGCTCAATTGGCAGCGTGGTGCATGTTTTAACTGTATGTCCTGCTCACACTATAACATAAAGTCTCTTTTAAGTAGAATACATCAAAGTGCTGTTTCCTCTTGACTTTAACAAAGCAAAAACAGTTCAACTGTTCATATTAAACTCATTTTATCATCCTCCTCTCTGGGGACATCAAGTCTTGATAAGAACAAAACCACAAATGTGTACGTACACAGAGGCCGCGATAACATCTGAAGATGAGCTCGCACGCATTCACTCAAACTCTAGCGCCCATGTGTCATGTTAGTTAAACCCAAGACACAAAATCCTGGCACACGAGCCTCAGGTGTCCACTGCACGCCTGCGGCACCCCTCCACCCCCCCACCCCCCAATCTCAATATTCATGACGGGCTGCTGTCTGCTGTAGTTTGCCACAAATGGCAAGAGGAGTGAGCCCTGGTGAAACGCCAAGATGGAAAGGCTGGAAGAGAGAGTAGCATGGTCATCCCTTTGTGCTTTGGCGGTGTCGTCACATGTGACTCTGCATTTACTTCACCACACTGCATTTAGCAAGCAGCTTGAGCCTGAAGTCAAAGGAAATAAGTACCTGGTCACAGGTACTGGCAAGCTGCTCTGCTTCTCTGCCAGCTGAAGTGGTGTTAGCGGCCGCCAGCTAACGTTGTGTCTCTCCTTTTGACGTGGCAATCCTAGTACAGGGAAGCCAACACAGGAGAGAGAGTTGGGTCACTATGTATGTCTCTCTCGCTCTCTCTCTTTCTCTCTCTCTCTCTCTCTCTCTCTCTCTCTCTCTCTCTCTCTCACATATACACTCCCTCCCTCCCTCAGCCCACATCCCATTCCCATTGTGTGTTTAATCCGGGGCTCTTTTGTGGCAGGATTCCACACGAGGACTCCCGCTTCTGTGGCAGCTCCTGTGTGCCTGTGTGTTTGTGTGTTGTGAGCATGCCCCCCAGCAGTCTGAGCGAGCGAGCATATGCACACACACACACACACACACACACACACACACACACATTCACATATGAGTAAATAGGCACGCCATACCATCAGAGCCAGGGAATGCCAGGGATTATGGGAAGAGATGTGATTATTACCAAGATTTTTTTTTTTTTGTTTTGTCCCCCCCCCCCCCCCCCCCCACATCATTTGTTTTCCACAAACGCTCAATAGACCCGTCTTGGCCGGGTGTTTTGTGCTTGCTGACAGTTAAGAAACACGCAGCTCAAACACATGATTATTGTGGGTATTTTTGGAAAACATCCATGCACTTAATCTTTCATCTGCTGAAAAATTCAGCTTGTTGAGGACCCCCCCCCCCTCCCCCCCAACACCCCCCCCTCCCCCCTTTTTTTTCTTCTTCTCCACAACAGCAATTTATGCTTTTCACAATCCTATACGATGCTTTTCTGTGGGATGTGGAGGCCGCAGCAGCATACTTCTAAGGTGTTAATGTTGCCATCCGTATGAATTCTTAAACGCTGCCCCCTCACTCACTCAGTCAGTCGGTATAGTGCATGTGAAAAGCCTCGGCATATGTGAATTCCTTAAAGACAGGCGGAAACGTGAAAAAACATTCAGCCGCTCCAAATGCTCATTCACTTCGCTGTGGGTAGTACTTTGAATGTTAAATCATTGTTTTCATCCTCTAAGCACATAATTTAAACCTGTCTTAAAATATTCCCCAGCACCCATTATGGCGTTAAAGATTCCCGAAGCAAGAGATGCCGCAGAACTATGCAAAATGCCATTAAACGAAGACATCTTGATTTTTTTTTTTTTTTTTTTTTCCCACCAGTTTTTGTCGTACAGTCAAACAAGAGCATTTTACAGGTTACATACAGTACTGTATCCTATCCTATGATGGCCTGCCTCCATTCACTGCTCCCTACATTTATATTTAGGCCATCCTCCCCTAAAAATGTCATATTGGCTAGCTTGTGTTCCTTATTTTAGAATTAAGGATGTATCTAGTGAATCAGATTTATCAGCACTGCTTCTGCCTTTGTGAACACACACACACACACACACACACACACACAGACACACACACACACACACACACACACACACATTATTCCTGTACCTTCACATACACACACTCCACTGTCTCTCCAAGATTTTTTTTCACATGATGAGGCCACAGACGTTCTGAACTTAATTTCGAAGGCATGGGTTGTGGAAGACACAGGTCAAACACAATGAAGCTCTTTTATCTGAGTTTCCATCTTTTTCTTTTTTTAACCAGTCGTTGGCTGATCAGCTGTGTCATATCCAATCAGGGAAGAAAGAGCCTGTGAAGGGCGCTGGTTAGGAAGCAGACATTTACACTAAGCTGCTATGTCTTTCTTGTTAGCACTTATAAATATGGATACGTGCTGAGTTGATCTGCTGCAGAGAGACTATGGCTATGGTGACATTTTACTGACAGTGATGATTTAGAGATTGAGGTTTCACTTTCCAGCTACTCGTAGTTTTAGTTTTTTTCTCTCTTCCTCAGCGAGCCACAGTCTCTCATCCTGTATTTTCTTTGTGGTGTTTAATGTAGGTTTTTAGCCGACCCTGTCCCTTTTCTCATCTCTCTGTCTCTCGCCTCGTCTTCCCCCTCTTCCTCCAGCTGAGATGGACGGCCTGTCCGACCTCTCCCCACCCGGCTCTAACCACAACCACAACCACAACCACCTGGGCTTCTCCCAGCAGCAGCAGCCCATCCCCGGCAGCACAGCAGAGCAGACTCCCTCCTCGCCGGTGCCCCCGATGTCCCACGCTCCACCACCACATGGTGGCCAGACGGGCGGCCGACAGCCCCAGCTTCCGGGTCTTCACCACCCGGGCCTGGTGTCCACGCCCATCAGTCCCCAGCTGGTGAACCAGCAGCTTGTGATGGCACAGATCCTCAACCAGCAGTATGCAGTGAACCGGCTGCTGGCACAGCAGTCCCTGTCGCAGCAGTACCTCAACCACCCACCTGTCAACCGCAACTCCCACAACAAGCCTCTGGAGCCACAAGTGGCATCAAACACAGAGGTGTCCTCCGAAATCTACCAGTGGGTTCGGGACGAGCTGAAGCGGGCCGGCATCTCACAGGCCGTCTTCGCCCGTGTGGCCTTCAACAGAACCCAGGTGAGGAGGGAAGATAGATGGGCTAGAATTTAAAAGGGACTCCCCTAACCAAAGAAAAAGGACAATTACTGTCACTACTAAAAATCACCACTTTAGTTTCTTTGTTCTTTATAGTTTCTTTATATCAATTAGAGTTTCATTCCCCTTCCTGCTGCTTTTTGATGAGGAAGCTCTGATTTGTATTTGAGTATTGTCAGATTTAACCAAATTAAAGCACAATGCAGCTCAGTGGTTTATTTCTCATTGACTGAGACAGTTTAAAAATATTTGGCCAAAAAAAGTTCCATTTGATAAAATAATGACATACTTTGATAAATGCAGATATTATTTTCGGTACATTGCTACTGAAGTTGTACAATCATGGAAAACATCAGTATTTGCTACAACATTCAAGGTTAATTTAAAAATGTGATTTATTTCTTAATATAATTGAACATTGAGTATCTTCAGTGTAATGGCCCAGTGTGACCCATATATATTCTTAAGGTAATAATAGACTACAAACAGTTACCTTTTAAAGATCCCACGAAATGAGACGTTTAATGCCTCCTGGAAAACTACTGCTTCCTGGAAGACATCTTTGCTGGTGATGTCATTCAACACCACCAAAAGTTAAAGGGTGAAACTAATAAGTCTAAACCACAAACAAAAAGTCATTCACCCATGTCTGCTTATCCATTGAAATCAAACTTCCTTTCTCTCCCTGGCTAATACTTCCTTATCTCAGACTCCTCAGCAGCATGTTTCAAATGTAAATACATCACATTAATGAAGTCTTTAAGAAGGAGACCTTTTATTCTATGAGATATTGAGAAAGGCCTGCTGGTTGAATCTGTTAATTTCCATAGCTTTTAGTGTATCTCATTCATAATTCTCATACACTATACAGTAATCTAGCACCTCTACTGTACTTCAAGACAGCTGGCTGCCTGCCATGTGAAAGACCCGGGCTTGGTCATGGCGTGCGTTCTCTCCCTGCCAAAATATGTGGTTTCACTTCATAGTCAGAGGCCTTACACACACACACACTTACACACACATTTACACACACACACACACACACACACACACACAGAAGGCAGTGATAATGTCTTAAGACATACTGTCTGAATTAGAAGGGGGTGGAAGGAAGTGACAGCAAACCTCATTACGACTCCATTAGCTTTGAAGTTGCCGTATGAAAAAGGGAAAAAAAAGTAGGAACTGATAAAGATCTATTAGAATTAGAACATGCAGCAATTCAAACACCCCCCCTCCCCCCACCCAAATGTGTGTGTGTGTGTTATATGGTGGAGTCAGACAGTGGTATTCTTGTGCAGATTGGCAAGCTCCCACACAAACAGTCTTATCTGCGTTGATATGAGGAATTAGCCCGATGTGCCGTTGGAGAGTTTGCCTTTGGAGGATTATTTATTAGGCATGTGTGTTGTTTCCACTCAGTGTTAATAAAAGCAGTGTGTGGGGGTGAGGTGGTAGGGGGGGGGGGGGGGGGGGGTTGGTTGTGTGGTGGGGTTGGTGAGTAGTGACACGAAGGAAGCCGGAGATGGAGAGGAGGTGCTGCTGCTGAGGACACTTTTTTGGGGGGGGGTTGTGTTTTTTTGAGGGAGGAAACTGATTGACCGAAGAGATAGAGACAGACAGAAATGGTTGATGGCAAAGAATGATAAGAATGCACACACTGAAGAATGCACACACACACAGACAGACACACCCCCCCCCACACACACACACACACACACAGTACTAATAAAATTAGAAATGCCACTTATGTATCCCATGAATACTTGTGTACATTAAACGCGTACAGTCCTCCTCACCCGTAAAAACGTCTCTCTTGAGTCTCTTGTTCCTGCTTGTCTGGATACCACACACCTCCAGCTCCTATCTGAACGTGACACATCTAGTCTCATACGTTTTAACAGTCAGACAAACAGCACAAAGCACATATCTGCAGCTCTACTCTTTCCCCATGAGGACTTGCACGATAAAAAATGAAAATAAATCAACATTTAAAACTAAAAAAAATAAAAAAAATTGAGGTTGTTACCCCCCTCCACCACCACCACCACCACCACCACCACCACCACCTTGTTTTATTACCAAATCACACCTATTGATGGTGAGGGAAGCGGAGCGATGGTTCGCACAGTGTGTGGCCAAGAGCTGATGAAAAGGCCCAATCACACGTCTCTGATAATGGAGTCATCGCTGTCTCGTAATGATGGAATTGAGCGCTATTGAAAAGTAAACAGAGGATACACTGATTGCCCGCCGTACAAGACTTTCACATTTTTCAGGCTTGTAGCTGCGGCTCTTATCCGGAGGAGCGACGTACGGCTGTAAGAATGTGTCCAAGATGTGCAAAATTACACTTAAACCACTTTAATGCCTTTTTAAAAGCTGTGCAGAAGCAGATTAGTCATCCAAGAATGATCACTGATAAGAGGGCATGATCTGACACAACTGAATAATATATATTTTTTTTAGTACCAGACAAAAGCTCTGCAGAGGGAGGAAGAGAATATGTAAAGTGTTCTTCCATAATGTGTTTTTATGACGATGTTGGATAGAGAGTGAATGTGTTTTAGAGATGGAAACACTGTCGTAATCACATGACAGGGAAAAAACCTGTTACTCCACCTGCCGTCTCTAAAAATACTGTGTGTGGAGTAAGAAAGTGTTTTAAGTAGTCCCTAAAAGGCAGTATTTAAAGTTTAAGTGGGTATAAGAGTGACACATCTCCATTGTCATTAGAGTTTCCATTTACACTCATGGTTGTCTTATTTAAGGAATCCTCTAATGTGAATATTTTCCTTCTTGCTTGCCATCCTGAACCCCACCACCTGACTGTTTCCTTCTCCGTGAGCTCTTCTTTTCCTCTATTTAATCTTTTTATGCCGTTCTCCCTCACCGCCTCATCTTCATCGTTTTTTTTTACTCTCTTTGTTTTTCTCTCCCTCTCCCTCTCTCTCTCTCTCTCTCTCTCTCTCTCTCTCTCTCTCTCCTCCCTCCAACATCACGCAGGGTTTGCTCTCTGAGATCCTTCGCAAAGAGGAAGATCCTAAAACAGCATCCCAGTCGCTGCTGGTCAACCTGCGTGCCATGCAGAACTTCCTGCAGCTGCCGGAGGCCGAGCGTGACCGCATCTATCAGGAGGAGAGAGAGCGAAGCCTGACCGCTGCCTCCGCAATGGGCTCCGCTCCACTTATCAGCACTCCACCCAACCGACCTGTACAGGTACCGGAGATTATATTCCTCTCTGTGCATGTTTTCATTTGCATGTTGCAGATAGCTTAATGTTAACTGGAATGTGACTGAATAGGACGTACAGTAGTTATTAGACCGGAGTTTTAGCTTTACGAACATGTTTTGGAGACAGAGCTGCTGTAAAGATTCAAAGATAAAAAAATTCAAATAAAGCTTACTGTTCAAAGGCTTTCATTTATAGTGAAGCAGCATTAGAATAGGAAAAAGGAAAAGTCAAGGGTTAAAGGAAGATTCATTTTAGTGTTTTGGTGGTCCTGCTGCAGAAACACACAGGCCAGAAACTGATTCATGGTTGAAGCCATTAATTGTTGTAGCACCACGGCAACGAGATGAATGTGTCTTGCATTATAAGGCAGTGTTATGTGTCTGCTGTACACCCAAAGTAATCATGTTTACATGATTTAATTCACTTTCTAAAAGGGACAATTATGGAGAGAAGCAGTGGAAATTCTTTTCTAGATCACACAATATAAACTTGATGATATAAATGATTGATTGGTATAAATGAGAAGTTTAACATTTGTCAAGTGTTTTTCATTATCAACAAAACGCTATCAGTGCTGGAGACATTTAGGATAAAACACAAAGCCACCCAAGGAGAGTAATCACGTCTGGGACCGATCACAGATGTGTAGTTACATTTTTGAGGGCTACACATGAGCTGTGGTTGAGTCTTTATGCTACGAGCCTGTATGGAGAGCCAACATCTCAAGGCACACCTGTATTCATATCTGAGCAACACAGCCTCTATAACACATGGTATCACTCTTATCACTCTGTTAACATTTATTTTTTTTATTAACTATGGCCAAATAAAATGTGACAAACAACCAAATTACTCATGAAATATTTATTAACAAAGTAATTCAAGAATTCATTTGAAACTTTGTAAAATTACATCAAAGCAGAAACACACCCATTTAAACTGCAGACACATCGCAAAATTAAAAATGAGGTAATGTGGTGGTGAAAAGAGGGAGAGACAGAAAAGTGTGTGTGTGTGTGTGTGTGTGTGTGTGTGTGTGTGTGTGTGTGTGTGTGTGTGTGACAGAGAGAGAGAGAGACAGAGAGAGAGAGAGAGAGAGAGAGGGAGAGAGAGACAGAGACAGAGAGAGAGAGAGACAGAGAGAGAGAGAGAGAGAGAGGCAGCATCACTGGTTGAACAAGATCTAATCACTCTTTACAGACCAAACTAAGAAGAAAGAAAGAGAGATTCACTAAGAAGGAAAACTAATTTGCATATAAACAGTAAATACATGTAAACAGAGTTTTGCATTGATTTAAAATAAACGTATAGTATAAAACTATAAAGAAAAAAAAGAGATGCATTGAGAGTGAAAACTAATTAGCATGCAAAACAAAATAGTATGGACACAGTTGACTTTGAGTTGAAAAGAAAATGTTTAGTGAGAAATTTGAAATAACTTAAATATGAATCAACATTCAAACATTTGCTATTTTTGGCTACTTACAAGCTGGTGAGACACGCGTGCCCGCCGGTGCTCGATGGTACTAAAGAGAGAAGTCCTGTTTTATTAGAGGCGTGACTTCTTGTTGCTCTTCATGGGAAGCTGAGTGGAGAAGTCAGATAGGTGATAGATAGAGAGGAAAAGAAGAAGTTGCTCAATAGCGAGGTGGGAGATGCCAACCAAAAACGGATCCAGAAGGTCCACACGGAGCTAAGCGCAGTCCTCTCTGAGTTTTCCCGTTGAGGACTCCTGATCGAATGAGTCTCGAATCCGATCACAGTCCTCAATATCGGTCAAAAAACCCTTTCCTTTAATGTCTGAAAGTGTTCGGCAAACACATCCCGCTGCCTGGCTGCCTGTGGTGCGGCTGATGCCAGTGGGAACATGTCCATGGAGCCCTGTTCCAAAGCCTCGTGCCACAGGATAAGCTTGCCCATAAACCCCCGAATCTTGTCTGTGGATGATAGAATGTTTTCATTCTTGCCCTGAAGCTTGACGTTTAACTCGTTGAGTTGCCAAAATATGTCTGCAAGGTAAGCCAGCGTGGTGCACCACCTCTCATCTGTGAGCTCGTCCTTATGTGGGACTCTTCTCCATGCTCATAAAAAAAGGTCTTTCCCCTTTCTTCATCCTACTTCACACCGACTGTCAATCAGGGCTTTGAATGCGTCACACTCTTCTGATTCCCATCGATGACCAAAACTGAGGTTCGCTTTAACAGGAAGTCGTTTTTTAAGACTTTGCCTCCATATTGGGAGATATAGTCCTGATAACAAAGTAAACATACATTCAGGACTTGCTGTATAAAAAAACCACTGACACAAAACTACTTGCTAATCCAAGTCCAGGTCTGGGGGGGGGGGGGGGTCAGGAATCCAGTTAGCTTACTAGATTTCAAACTCATTTTTTTTGTCACAGTGCTGCTAAATAAACCACTCCTGCCTTGTGTTACCTTGCATTCTTGGCTCCACCATTGAGGATTGAAGGGGTGGAGGTGGTGGAGGTGGTGGTGGGAGGAGGAGGAGGAGGAGGGGAGGGGAGGGGGGGGATAATTTCGAGCGACTCTACTGTGGAGAGATGTTTGTGTAACCAAAACGTCTCTCCGCTCCAATTTAGAATATAATGAAACAAAACGAATTGTTATTTGAAGTTCCCAACGGCTGGAAAAGAGAGCAAAATTGAAAAAAGTCTTTCTGGTGGATCGATTAAAAAAAAAAGAAAAAAGTGCAGCGATGTAGAAAACAGTGTATGCGTGTGAAGGGACTCATTCCTGTGGACTGTACGACTGCTTCAAGATATTATTCATATTAGCTCAGTCAGTGTTGAGAGCAGGGACGGAGACGTGTCCTTGTATTGGTGTCATGAGATTTAATCCAGACAGGAATAAAAAGGTCATTCAGTTTTGCACCTTTTTTTTTTTTTCTTTCCAGTGTAGGAAAAGAAGTGTGTGTCTACATTTAATAGAGTTAAAACAAAGACACGCTAATGAGCTCCTCTCATTAGCGCTTTTCTGTTTACATGTGACGACAAGCAAGTATGAATACAAGCGGCACCTTAGCTCCTCACACCGTGCTGCATCGTAACAGGCTGCAACCCGTCTGGAAACAAGTATTAATAATAATAATAAGTAAAAAAAAAAAAAAGCTGATTCGATCCGTCAGCGTTCACATTAGAGAACATACTCTACATTCTCCGTGCATGTAAATGAGTTGTGCATCATCCCCGCCCTCACCACACAGGTGAGAATGGTGCACAAATGATGGATAATTTTTTGTGCTAATTTTGACCTTTTACCATGCATTAGGCAGCATTAACAGCCCTCCCATTTTAAAAAATAAAGCTCACTCAGTGATGACAAGCTGCGTGAAAGATCAAACATCCTTCGTCTTTTAGTCGGTCCCTCATTCAAAATCACTGAGTGCCACAAGCACAACTTTCTACCCCTGCCGCAAATCAGTGTCTCTCATTTGAAAGGTATGTGGCAACGCTCTACCACTTAAGCCCATTTGAAGTGCGGTCAGCTGCATCTAGGAGGTGAGAGGGGCTGACAAAGGCTTCCTCTGTCCTGTCCTCTCTGAAGATGGGACTTTTTTTTTTTTTTTTTAGGTGAGGAGCAAAGAAAGACACAAGCGTCAGGGCCCACCCATCTCCAAAATGGAGCCTTCCCCTTAAATTGCTCAGCGTGATCTCAGTTGTCTCTGTCCTTACAAAACTTAAAAAAGAAAAGGTTGTCATTCTGAAGCAGTGGTGCTGAACTTAAAAAAGCAGGAGGGCCACTTTGCAGTTCACAGCTCAGGTTTACAATCAGAGACTGTGTCAGTGCAGGACGGAGATTTAAAGTGAGAGAAAAGAAAGGAAAAAAAGAATGAAAAGTGTGTTTTATTTAGCTAAACAAGCGACGGTTAATGTCTTCATTTGTACCCTAGAAGCACACGTAGAGATTTGGAAGCACAACTTTTTTTTTTTTTGCTTTTCAACAACTGCATCAGGTGAAATAGACATTAGTAATCCACTTGCTTGCAGGATGAATGTACCGAGGGACTTTCAGCATATCTGAAACCATTTTATGGAGCTATAGAGATGCATAACCAAACAGAAATAGGTTTGCAAGATACACAACAAACACAATGACTACTGCTCCACATCAATCTGTAACTATTTCAAACATGCTCCAAAACTGCATGCAGAAGCTTCTGGCTTGTGGTTTTTATTCTCACATGAAGAACACTGTTGGCACATCAGTAGTATATCTTGAGGCCTAATATACTTCACCTGTATGACTAAAACCCATCGACATTTATCATGTTAGACCTGTTCCGACACAAGGCAATTCTCACATGCACACCCACGAACGCACACACGTTCACACACTCATACACCTGGCCATCTGCCAGCCTCTCCTATGGAGCAATGCAGTGTGAATTTAAGCCCATAAATCAGCCAGGGTGGCAATTGAGCCAGAGACAGAGGAGGGTTTTTATAGGCCTCATAAAAACAGATGCAGAGGTATGTTTCTCTCACGTGTGTTGATGGGTCGACTCAACTCCCCCAATGCCAGTTAGTGCGCATCCCAGCCTTAACAATTAGCTTGACATGGTAACCTACCACTCAGACTGAAAAGAAGCCCATGTCGAGCTGTCATAAAACAGGATGAAAGGGCCGGCGATGCTCCCACATTCCAGTTTCACCACAAATTTGAGGATTATGTGATTGTTTTTGAACACATAGGGGCTCATGTTAGGTGTCTAGACAAATACTCCAATATATGTATTTTTATTTTTTATCACAGGCTGAGTTAGTAGCTGTTGGTGTGATTATGGTTTATTTGAATGCCGTGCACTTGTGCTCATACCGAACCCTGTGGATGTCTCCTTTCAGAAAGGACTCGTATGGAATGATTCATATGCTAATGGTTCTTGGGTAATGCTTTTATTAGGATACTTGTTACCTTGTCAAAGGATTTTTGTCAAGATCCAACAAGCCGCTGAATGAACATGATTTGATTTCACTTGACTCACATTTATTTTTTAATCATCAGCTTGACATAAGAATAATAACATTTCATACAAGTGTTTTTTTGAGTAACGGTGGTGCTGTGCGTGGGTGTTCAGTATGTGTATGTGTGTGTGTGAGATGTGTGAGATGTGTGCATGCATGAGTGTGTTTGCATGCTTGTGTTGAGCCAGATTCTCTCTATTTCTTCTCATGTGAGTTTGAGCAAATATGGTTGTGCTGTGTTCCCAATACTGTAGCCCCGGAGGGAAGACTGTAACAGCGTAAGGCCCGAGGACTGGAATCCCCGAATCCCCGTGGGCATTTCCCCTGTGAGTAAACAACTCCACCCCCCCCCACCCCACCCCCCCTCACCTCTCACCCAGCACCACCAGTCTGAACGCTCGATACACACACCGGAGCTTGCATGCAGTTCCTTCATACTTAAGTGTTTAAATGTTTGTGAAGCAGGAAACATGAAAAGAGCAACGTGTCAGTGTATCTGAAGATGGAGACAGAATAGTAAACACACATTATTGTATTCTATTATTATTAAAAGATTAATAATTTGATGTCAGAGAGTCTGGAAATATTGTTGCTCAATTAAAAAACATGTACAGATACACAATGTTTAATAGATTCCCAGCCGTACATGACTCTGATAATGCTGAAATGCTCCTTTAAAGTGGATCAATGCATGAAATACAATCAAGAATTCAATATGTGACAAAGTGTTAGAAGTCTTAGATGGAACATATGTGTGTAGGATTTTCTTGATTTCCTTTGCCGTGGTTATTTCCGCCAGGTGAAACCGTCGCCTCTGCCCAGCGAGTGGAACGGAAAGACAGAGAGCTGCATACTCAACATTAACTCCACCATCTACGACGAGATCCAGCAGGAGATGAAGAGAGCCAAGGTTTCCCAGGCCCTGTTCGCTAAGGTGGCAGCCTCCAAGAGCCAGGTACCCAAAACACACACTGAACTACTCTCAGACTGACTACTCTTCATGCTCAGAGTGCTGAGAGACCCAGCATTTGTTCTTTTAACACCATTGAAGCTTGATATGAATACATTTTAGGAGAAAAGTTGCATATCATGGCCTTCTATTCATAATACAAGATGTCGATGTGCCATATATCCAAACTTTAAACTCCAACTCTGTATCTATGACTGCTCTCTCACATGGCTGTTAAATGTCTAGCAAAGATCAAAGGAAGAAAATCAAGATCCTTTAGCTTTGAGAGAGACTCGTCGGTGCCCAAGTAAGCCAGTCCTTGACCCGCGGAGCATTTGATGTACTTGAACTCTTGATACACGTTCACACACACACATTACTCTATACTCTATACAGAGACAGTTTCTCACACGCTCACGTAACGTCTGAACTGCTTTCTGAGGCGATCATGTTCACTAGAATATAAGATTTGATCACATATAAGACTAGATGGCCATATTGATAAAGTTAAAAGCAAAGAAGTGGAAATTTATCCAAGATATAAAGTGTGTCGTCGCGTCAGTGCATCAGGGCAAAGATTTATGGACATAATGACATATATGTCTTCTGTATTGTGGGTTGGGAGTTTAGCATTCGACACTGTTTCAATACCAAACAAACTTGTTTATATTAGCTTAGCTCAGTAAGACGGAGGGGCCCCTGTTATCTTCGAGAGAGAGAGAGAGAGAGAGAGGGAGAGAGGGAGAGAGAGAGAGAGAGAGAGAGAGAGAGAAGGGCGCTCACACACACACAATACAAGCTTGTGTGTGTTGGAAATGGTGAAGGGGGGGCGGAGGGGGGGCACGCCACCAGTTTAACTCCTTAATAAAGCAATTTAAAAATGTAGCACTAAGGAGTTATTATTAAAGGTTTTCACGTGTCTGTCTGTCGGAGGCACAGTTGGGAAGATTTCCACAATTGTGCTTGATGAAAAAGATGGGGGGGAGAAATAGATCACCAAGGGCGGAATAATCTAGAAATATCTGCAAAGGCTTTATTTTTTTCTTGCTGATTAGGATGATTATACCCCCAGATAGCTTTGTTTTACCAAATTGCAGTTTGATGCACAAACCACTGTTTTTGTTAAGGAGTTCAAAGACTCCTTGGGAGGATGGAAAAAGAGAAAGGGAGAGCGAGGCGGTCGCAGTATTAACTCGCACATGTCTCTCTCTTCTCAAATGACGGTTTGTCTGGGAACAGGTTTCCACCGTGCCTTCTCCACCTCCCTCCCATCTCTCTGTCTTGCCCCCTCTACCTCTCTCTCTCTCTCTCTCTCTCTCCCCCCCACCCCGATTTCTGCCTCTCCTTTCACGTTCCATTCATGGCAGGCGGGTGTGAATGTGAATTGAGCAGCAGATAAGAAGTGTGCTAATTATGCCTGTGAAAGGGGGCCTGGGAGAGCACTTATCTCTGGCTCCATCTCGTAATGGGCGCTCCCCGGGCAGCTGGTCTCCCCCCTTACTACCCAGCCGGCATTGCCACCGCTACCAGCACCACCAGGCCAGCGGCTGCTCCTCCCCATCAGGACCCCCTGAACCCTGAAAAATCAAAGCTCAGGAACACAGTTTTCAGTCTCAGTTCACTCAAAAAATCATCTTAAAAACATGATTTTGTGTATTTGTTCTGGTTTTAATGCCGTCGACAGTCAGTTCTATAGTGTTTTCATTTTACTTCCCAGAATTCATGTTACTCCAACAATGTGGGTGGAAATGTGACGTAGTTTTCTGTGGATGACGTGACACACATACAGTAGAAGGATGTTATTTTTTAGTTTACAGCAAAAATAAAATCCCCAATTATTTGATTAGTTTATCAGCAGAAACTTTTTTATTTATGAATTATTGAAGTTGTAGGTTGGATGTGTTTGGCTTTTGGACTGTTGGTCATTTTTAATTGTCACCTTTGGACTCTGTGAAAGTGTAACAGGCATTTTATTAACTAAAATGAAATAATGGATTAGAAGAGAATATGATAAGAAGTTTAATCAGTAATGAAATAACCTGTAGTTGCAGCCTTTTAGATATCAGCGGTTTCCTTAACTACTATCTGTTAAATGTCATGAATGGTAGTTCAGTGTTGGGTAGATGAGACTTTAGGAAGATTTGACTTGTTTTATTTTAGAAACATGTTTGCAGGATATTGACTCCAGCTCAGTTCACACCAGAAAAGAAGATGTTGCTTGTGTTGTGTGAAGCCGTGCTAGATATCGCTGTTCAAATTAGATATTTAGCTCTGTTTACTCCCCAAAATAATGTTATACCACTGCTGGAACCAGATAAATGATGGGTTGTGTGACCAGGGGTTGTTTTTTTCTAACAAGGAAAGGATTTATTTTATTTTTTATTATTTTTTGGATCCTGGTGGTTGGTTAGGACAGTGTAAATTGTTCATGAGCTGATAATAATTTAAATTAAGAAATAGCAGCAATGTGTATATTTACAAATAAAAAATGTTCAATTTGTTATGAAAGGTTAGGTCCAGATGGGTTTGGAGCCTTACAGGCAGAAAATATCCTCTATCCAAACCTTGGGTTGGTTCTGAGGTTGGGACTGGAGCATGAATGTGGTTGGTGATGAGGATGGAGGATGGGCTGGACTGGCAGGATGCCCATATGGGGTCCAGGGAAATAATTGTAGGGGGAGGGTGAGGAGGAGGCCTCATCACTGAAACTGGCACTGTCCTGTCAGATTTGTGTGCTGTTCAACCTCTGCCTCTTCTGCTCAGCTTAAGATTTCCTGGCATGCTTCACGCCGGCTCAGGATCAGGTGACCCAGGATCTGTTGTTATCGGTACCAAATGTGTGCGTGGGTGTGTGTGTGTGTCTCTGTGTGTGTGTGTGTGTGTCCGTGCACTGTGAAGTATTTCTGAGTGTGTGGAGCATTTGTGTGTAGCATACAGTATTTGCCTCATTCAGAGTGAAACAGATGATAGAGCTGAGAAGGGAAGGAGAAGAATGGTGGAGATCTGAGAGTAGATAGAAAAGGGAGTTGAGGGAGGTCACAGGCGGCGGTGGTCCCCCGGGTAGAAAAGCAGTAAACATGAGTTTACTGATTGGTGCATGCTTCACTGAGTGTGTGTGCTTAGGTGTGTGCGTGTGTGTGTGTGTATGTGTGTGTGTGTGTGTGTGTGTGTGTGTGTGCTTTTCTGTATTTTAAATATGGGTTTATGTGCAGCCCCATTTGAATGTGGGCACTGATGTTTGTGTACTTGAATGTGTGTGTTTGTGTGTGTTGGTGTGTATGTGCTTTCGGGGTGGGGGGTGTGTGGGGGGGGTGGGGGGATCCTGGAACGCTGCCATCCTGTCCTCTCTTAGGGCTCGTAACCACAGCAGGCCTCTGCCAGCCCTTAACTGCCCCCCCCCTCCACCCTACACCCCTCTCACATATTCAATGTTGCATTTCAATCACTCTTTTACTGCCACATATAGAGAGCAGTAACTATATCACAGTGACTCTCACCCAAGCCACATTACTTTATCAGATTAATGCTCACCATTCACATTAAGTCTGAGCATACCTACTTTTTTCTAAAAAATAATCCATGCAGCCATTTTGATATATTAGGAAAGATATTACATTTACTCTTTGATAAAAATCAGAACTATTATTCATGATCCATTCCTCTATGGTACAAACACTCCAAGAATGCTCCGTCTTCATTTAGCTTCAGGAGAAGTCAGACTTGGAGAAAACAAGTGTGTGCTACTGGTTCTAATCCAGAGACGTCACTGCCAGAAGTGTAGCTCGTATTGGTCGACGGTCCCTTTTCATTTTAGCCGGTGGAGGTGCGAGCTATGATCTGGATAGCCTGGAGTTGGCTCAGTAGAACTAGAGCTCTATCTATCTAGCAAGCCACTGTGCTTTGTTTTCCTTCACGTTAACAGAGGAGGCTTGCTGTGTTGGCCAGCCTGGCAGAGGGGGCGGCTAATGTTCTGTTGAACGATGGGAGGTTAGCCGAGGGGTGGGAGGGGTGGAGCGGGCGGATTGGAAAGGGGGGGCATCCCTCTGACACGACTTTTATGTCCAAACATCCCCGACACTTCCTGAGAGGGAATTGCGCAACGGATGAAATCAGAGTCCCTGCTGTCATAAAACAAGCACCCGGGGAGCCCTGCGCACCACGGGGCTCAAAGCCCTCCGACTCCTCAATGACCAGTAGAGTAACAGAACACAGTCACCACCACCACCAACATCGCCCTCCCTCCGCCACCGCCTTCTCTCTGTCTCTCTCTCACTTGCTCATTCTCCCCTGGAAGAGGCTACGCTAATTAGCCAGGCTCTAATGAGACAGAATGGCACTGATCTGGTCCGCCGCTGCGCCACCGGGGGGGCCGGGCAGGGGGGCTGGTGCAGTAGGGGGGAGAGAGAGAGAGAGAGAGAGAAGAGAGTGAGGAGGGAGGTTGAGGGGGGTGGAGGGGGGGGGGGTAGGTTGGTGTATGCCATCTGTCACCCTGCACCCGCCTGGCACGGCAGTCCCTGGAGTGGAGGGTAGGGGATAGTGTGTGTGTGTGTGTGTGTGTGTGTGTGTGGAGAGGGGGCGACGATGTGGGGGGGGGGGGGGGGAGTGAGTGCCTGGTTGGTCTGGAGAGGTGGGGGAGTGGGTGGAGGTGGGTGGTGGCGGATGGGGACACTGATATGAGTAGGAAGGGAGGGTGACAGAATAACCGAAACAGTTTCCTTCATGTTTTGAAAATGACTAATTTCCTGTTACGGGTGGAATCCGTTTAGTGGTCGGACTCGTACATGTTTTATAGCTTGAACGCTTTACTTAGCTTTAATCTCAGATATTTGACCCGCCCATCCAGACCAGGCCAATGACACACACACACACACTTTGCTCCATCCAATGGCTGCTTAACAAGAGGGGCAGATGGCTGACCTTTTGGGTGTCTGTTTCTAGAGTCTGTTGCTGAGGAGCCACTGGGGGGGTCAGTGCGTTAGAAGTCGTGTTTTGCATGAAGAGTTTCTACAAAATAGCATTAAATTACATCCCTAAAACTGATTTAGTAAAGATGTTATCAGATACTTTTATACTATCAGGAACTGAGACGGGGGTTATGGTCATCGCTGGGGGCTACGTGTGGGAACACTGTGAAATTTTGGACCACTTGTCTTTAAGTTGGATGCTTGGTATGCTTGTGGCAGGGCAGGCATCAAGATGTCTTCATCTTTTGTTTGTGGACTCACAGTTTTTCCATACCTCTCTCTCCCTCAAATTAGACAGATCAGAACAAGCATATCACAACCCCCAGGGATTTAAAAAGGGCCATGACTGTTTATTAATTGATTTATTTATTTATCTCCAGTGCCTGCTTGGTTATTAGGTTGCCATGGGAAACAGGCTAGGCCAGATCCTCTCTATTATTAAAGACACAATTTCTTGAACTGGAGACCCAGCTGTCTGAATAATTAATTTAGCGAATGAATTATCTTGCAAACGGTAAGTCTTCCCCTCCCTCTGAAATGAGCCTTTCTCTTATTGTTTAATGGACAGTGGAATTCCCACCAGCTTGTTTTCTCTCCACTGCCTGCTTCATCGAACCCTCCTCCTCTTAGCAGGGGCACAGGGTCTCACTGAGCATGCCCAGAGCACTTTGTGTCTCCCTTGCCATCTCTCTCACTTACGCCTTACATGCCACCTCTCACCCCATCTGTCTCCAATTGCGCAACTCATTCCCTCCTCCTCCTCGCCTACCTCCTACCCTGCAGTCAAAACTAGTAATCTGCCCCTCCTGACTCCAAATTGTCTCTTCGTCATCACCTCTAATGCATTAATATATGACAAATGTTTCTCACTGGTGGGCATGTTTCAGCCGGTTAACTGAACCGCCACCTCTCTAATAGTTCACCCGCTCTCTTTCAATGAAGCTTTAATAAGTGCTTAACCTACTCGCCACCAGTCTAACCTTAATAGTGCCTCTTCCACATTGCTAGCTTGTTAGAGAATGCAGCTCTTGTCTCAGCCCTTCTCCTCCTTCTTTCCTACAAATGTTAGCTAGCTAAACCTCTCCCACTGTCTCCACTTCTCCTGACAGACCACACAGGGCTTGTTCTGAGGCCCATTCTCGCTAATCTGATCAGGCAGGCAAATACGCCGGGAAAAGCGCTTTAATGATCCCCCTAATTACCTCAAGTCAATACCAACTGTATTATTAGACTCGGGGAAAATATTCCATTAGGGTGCCCCCCGTGGGAGTCCCCCCTGTGCGCGCTGATGTCACGCGCTGCGCGCCCCCTACGCTTGTAATTAATTTTATTTACACACGCAGGAATGCACAAGGTCGCACCTGCAGCCCGGAGCCGCCCGACTCGGCCCGCCTAATCAGATCTGTCATAATTACCATTCTGCATGCTTCTGACACACGCCGGGAAATATTTCAATTTAACTACAGCCACTAGCTCCGGCAGATGCAGTCTGAGAGGGAGAGAGAGAGGGAGAGGGAGAGAGAGAGAGAGAGAGAGGGAGAGAGTGTTTGTGTGAGTGTGAGTGAGGGGGAATTGCATGGGGAGATATTAGGACCTATCCAAGTGCTCATGCTGGTGCTTGTGTGCACTTTGTTTTGCTAGCATTATTTACCGTCTCTCAGTCTTTCACTATCTTCTTCTCTCTGGTCTTATTTCTCCCTCTAACGGAGACCAGCTCTCCATCCTCATCACTGTCTAAACTGTATTCTTCAGCCACTGTTTGTATAAAATAGTGCATAAATGAAGCCTGGAGGAGGACATTAGAGCCACGTACAGACAGATGTGAACAGTAGAGCTACAGCGGAAGCACTGAATCAACTACAGTAAATGAAGACTTTTATTTCAAACCACTTTTTGGGGATGAAATTTGTTCAGTTTCATTAGTATCTGAAGCAAACATGTAGACCAATTAAGAACACTTATTTAGCTGACATAGACAATTTGCAGGTTCTCCGCTATTTCAATCCCTAATTCAATAAGATCAGTCATGATTTATCAGCTTAATTATGCTCTGATATTAGCAATTAAAGCCCAGCTTTGAATTAAATCTCAATCAAACTCTTATAATTGATGGAATCAGACTCCATGTAGGTGTTTTCTGTGTTTGTAATGTCACTGCTGCTGTTGTTTATCTCTAGTTCATCTCCAGTGTGTTTGTAGTCTTCTGCGCATTCATCCTCCATCTGCCTCAGCAGTATTGAATATTGAACACAACAGATTAGAAACAAGAGGTAAATTTGTGGTGGGAGAACAGATTTTGAACACTCGGTATAGCTGCTCAGACACAGTGCCGGTACCCAAATATCAGCCCACCACCGAGCTAAATTAGATTGTGGTGCAATTTCAACGATACTAATATTTGATTCAAACAGGCACATGTACTGAATCACAACTGACTCGATTTTCAGCCATTTTGTACATAAACCAGCTCGAGGGCTTTACTGGACAAAGTGAATAAGAAAGAAGAAAACAGTAAAATGTGATAGTGATTGATTGATTGATGTACATTTTTCTGCAGTATGTCACCTCAAGGATAGCTAGTAATATATCTTAGAAGATTAAATATGTTTCCTGCTGTGAACAAACACAGAGCAAAGCTTTAAAAGCGTTCTTGCTCTTCATGTCTTTACTGCTGTTAATGAGCAAGGCACTTTTCCTGCAGCTATGGTCCAGTGTAACTTGTGAGAATCCAGCAGGAGACTGTGGCTGTGGAAACTCCCTGCTTATATTATTGTTACTGTGTTATGTGCAATTGTGTGTGAAGAACAACTTTGCAGAAAAGGAATAAAACGTGCGGTTAAAAAAAAGAGAAACTGTCACCACACAGATGTTTAATGTGCTCCATTTTAGATGGACTGGTCATTTGCCTTTGGTTATTCTTTATGCTCCATCTGCCTCTATTTGGTTGCTCAAAAAAAAATTCCCCCGCACACTTTTATTGGTGCAGCAGCCATGACGTAAACTGCCACCCAGAACTGGTCGGTATTGTTTCTGGGAGCGAGTGCTGACACAGAGAGGGCCATTTCCTGCACAGTCATGCCTTGCCTCCACAATGTGTGTCGTGTTAGCTGTCAGTCTGTTATTGTTGTCAACTTGCTTATTGTATCTGGAGAGGTCACGACCCCTCTTCAGAAAAATGTGCACTGTTTGGCTAAGACTTCTCCGTGTCGCCGTTCGAATAGAGATTAATTGTTTGGCATGTATGATTCAGACTGGCAAATTTCTCTCCTAAAGCTCAGCCACTGACATCCTCACAAAAGAGGATAGTGACACAATCTGGCAGCCGCAATCTGGAACAGATCCACTCTGACAAGACATCAGAGTCATATCAATGTGATTTAATAATTTCTTTAAAAAAAAAAAAGCAAGTTTCAAATGATTTAGATGACTCTCCCCCCCTTTTTTTTTTTTTTTTTGTTAATCTTCAAAAGCTTTTCTTAAGAGACAAGCGGCCGGCCTGTGATTTGTAAATATGAGGACGAGAAATTTCATCATCCATTTCTGTGGTCACATATCCAATCATCCTTAAGGCCTATCTGTCATTTCAGATAGATGTCCATTTGATCCTTCTGTTTTGTAGTCTCCCTCCTAATGTGCATGTCAGGACCAGCCTGTGAAGTGGAATCAGATGGAGAGGTTATGGAAAAATGATCTCGAGGTAAATAAAAATGTGGCTCCAACAAGAAAATCAACTCCTTGCTCACCATATGGAGACCAGACTCAGATAGCACACAGAGACCATACATTTATATTTATATTTATATTTATATTTATAGTAAGATGATAATTTAATTTATCTGTAAATGATCAGTTTCCTTCTGCACAACCCAGAGAGCTGTTTTAATTCCCGGTGTTGTGTTGTGTGCTTTCGGCTGTCACGTATCCTGATGTCATTGATGGAAATGAGTAAAGGTCTCCACTGATGTGCTTGCCCCCCCCCAAAAAAACGTGGGGAAGTCTCGGCTACTTGGAGACCACGTAGAGACCTCATGAATTCTGTTTGCACTACTCTTTGTGGGGTTTTTTCTTTTCTCGTAAACACATTAGATGCCAGCAGTGTTTCCTCACTGCAAATACAACATGAAGCAGAGTGTAGTAACAGGCTCAGTCATTTTCTTCTCAGTAATTCTAGATAAATTATCTTTTTGGTGATCTAGTAAAGACATTTTCTAGTGCAAACTTTTCCTCGCTGCACCGTAAGCGAACTAAAGAATGCAATCATTATTTTTTTGGGGTGTATATACTGTACTGTAATGAATGCACGGTTAAGAGAATTAGTATGTTAAGATCATTTCCAGTGCAAACCTGATGATCTCTCTCTCTATCACACGTTGAATAAAAGAATATAAACATGATTGCTTTGGGAGGTGTAATGAATGCACGCCATCCCATCGCCTGGTGATATACCACACGTTGCACATTGAGTGTTTTGCGGCGATCGACGGGTTAAATCCTGTGAGAAACCATGAATTAAATCCTACGCGTTGAGCATTGATGGTGGGACGTGAAGAAGAAGAACACCTCCACACAGATTGGATTTACATTCGTACCTCCACTAAAAGGACCACATTGGCGTTTGGGCATCGGCATCAAAATCATATCTTTTAAATTGTCATTAGCTCCCTCCAGTGCTCATCGTACAGTAAGGTAAGCACTGTGGATGTATAGCACAAATTGAATATTGAGTAATGACACTATGAGACAATTAAACAGGTATTTAGGGTTATTATTAGTTAGCATGCGGGGCACAAAGTGTTTTTTTCACTATATTTTTGGCACATGGTTGCTCTCCTTCTGCAGTTCAATTAAGGCCACTGACCCCATTTCCACTGCCCCATCCTCCTCCCAGTATGCCAAAAACCATTTGTACAGTCACTCAGAGCCTTTCTATTTGCATATAAAGACTTATTCTAACCCCCCCGCTACCCCTACCCAAAAAAACACCCCCCAAAAAAAACCTGGCCCTGAATCGTGCAGTCAATTATTGCTTATTGTTGCGGGAGATTCACATATGCCCGAGCATCAGGATCATATCAAGACTCCTCTTGTCGTCAGCAGATGGGCGTCCACCACGGCGTACTGTATTTACAACACAGCACACGTTACCTTGCGGGGTGAACGCGCACGTGCAGCCGCCATTTTGGCTCGGCCAGGGGGGGAGGAGGAGGAGGTGGAGGAGGTAGAGGAGGAGGAGGTAGTGGAGGAGGAGGAACAGGTTTGAACATACCGTGTTATCGGCTGCATTTATCTGCATAGTGTTGTCTGCCAGTGCTGGGCCTCTGCCAGGTTCAAGGAGGAGGAAAGACAATAATGCATTGTCTTCCACCCCTACTTTTAGCTCTCTCCCTTGTTCAGACACAGAAGAGGTTTGTCTGGCTGCCTCCGAAACAGCCCTGTCCTCCATCCAGCCAGCCACAACAATGGCCACAATCATTTCTTCATCTGTGTGTTTTTTTCATTCCCTCTCTCTCTCTCTCTCTCTCTCTATCTCTCTCTCTCTCTCTGTCTCTCTGTCCCTCTCTCCATTTTTTTTTGATGTGTCATCTTGGCCATGTGTGTTCATCGTAGCTCAGAAGTCAAAGTGTACTGGGTATATAAACTTGGTGGCAGGGGTTGAAACTGTGGCGTTATTGTTGGTCACGCAGTAATCTGAGGAAGGAGAAAAAAAAAACTCAAATGGCAAATTGATGGACATCTGTTGGCTTATTTTATTTATTTATTTTTGCGGTGGCCGAGGTCAGCCTGATGGGACTGATAACGAGCAAATGAGATTAGAGGGAAGGTGTTGGCCAGGCCGTGTGACAGCCCTGTCTGTCTGTCTGTCTGTCTGTCTCTCTCTCTCTCTCTCTCTCTCTCTCTCTCTCGCTCTCTATCTGTTTGTTTGTCAGTTTGTTTCTCTGCCTGTTTATCCGCCTGTCTGTCCGCATGTCTGTCTGTGTTTCTGTCTGTCTCTCTCTCTCTCTGCCTGTTTGTCTCTGTGCACATCTGTCTGTTTTGTCAATCTGTCTTTTTGTCTCTCTGCCTAAATGTCTGTCTCTGTTTCTGTCTGTCTTTCTCTCTATCTCTCTGTGTGTCTCTCTCTGTCTCTTTGCCTCTCTCTCTACTTGCATGTCTATCAGTCTCTTTGTCTGTCTCAGTCTATCTGTCCATCTGTCTCTCTCTCAGTCTCTCTGTTTGTCTCTCAGTCTGTCTGCCTGCACATCTGTCTCTCTACATACATGTCTCTCTGTTTGTCTCTCAGTCTATCTGTCTCTCTCTCAGTCTGTCTCTCAGTCTATCTGTCTATCAGTCTCTCAGTCTATCTGTGTCTTTGTCTGTCTCTTTGCCTCTCTCTCTACTTGCATGTCTGTCTCTCAGTCTGTCTCTCTCTCAGTCTGTCTGTCTATCTGTCTCTCAGTCTGTCTATCTGTCTCTCTCTCAGTCAGTCTGCCTCCACATCTGTCCGTCGTCCCCGTTTCACAGCAGCACAGCCAGTTCTCCCTCAGCCCTCCTCTGAGGCTCCATATCTGGGGGGGTATTTGCAGTGGTAGCCTTGGTGGTGAACGGGTGAATGGGTAGGTGGGCTTGGGCGGTGAATACCATGCTGTTCTCTGACAGAGCAGGCCTATACTCTCATTGGCAGCTTGTGACTGCAGCACTCACATACACCATGTACCGCATTGCATAGCTGGGTGAATCTCGCGCATGAATTCAACTATTGTGTTGCGAGGAAAATATTTTTATCAGAACACCCGGTTGCTATTTATACCCGAGCCATACAATGGTCCGCTGAGGAGTTTATTACCCTTTTAATTTGGCACCTTATGACCCCAGAGCCTTGTGGGTGGGTCTCTGGTCAGTCCGTGTCTGCTGTAAAACAAGAAAAGGCTGGCGAGTCTTGATTGCCAGTCCCGTTGTTTGAAACTAATTAATGATTAAGCGGCGATGACCTAGAGGCAGCGGATTATTGTGCAATATTGTTGCAGGTGTGTGCCAACATAGCAAGATAATCCTATCCCTGTCAGTACGTATTGCTCGGATGAACCTGTTTGTAACATCTGTGAGTTCACCTGAGAGATGTACCACCATATAAACTGGCTTTCCAGATCACTAGTTACTATCCTGGTGATTTCTGAGATAATGTAGGTTAGAAAAATCCATAGATGTACTTCAGTAGGTCAGCTGACATCTTTAAATGTGTAGTAAATGTCATTAAATCAATATTAACTTGAACAAATAAAGCAGACAAATATATTATTATGATCATATTTTGTAGTTTAGACATTTCTACCGTTTGCTCTCTGATGTATTAGTGAATATATTAAACTCTGATTAAACAGTTAATGTGATGTCATCCACTACAGATAGAAGTACTTAAGCTCTTTGTTAAACCTCAGAGGAAAGTCTCTGCTATTATTTGCTCAGTTCTGGTTTTTTGTGTTTCATCATTGAGGCAAAGCAGTTTCTCACCTCACCTGAAAAAGCAGCAGCTCAACTCCGTCACACTGTCTGATGTAGAAATAAACTTTTTCTTTCTTCTTTCTTTCTCCATAATGGTCAAACTAGGGACTCCAGATGTTTTAATGATCAACTAATCTGCCTTTTATTTTCATTATTAATTAATTAAATGCTTAATTTAAAAAAAAAATCCTAAGAACTAAACAGGCTTTTAATTGGGATACTACTTTACATGCTCTTATTTGTACAGAAAAGCCAAATGAATGTATTTTAATATCAATTTTAAGATTTGATTTGTAATATCAGTGAGGCATCAGATTACACAGATATGTAAAGAAGCTGGAGGCAGAGTTTCTTTTATGAATTACACACTAGTATCACAAGTGTTGGCGTGTAACAGATCATTTGAATAACTGACCAAATATTTCAGCACATGTTCTTACTCAACCGCTGAATACACTAACGAGCCAATTTAAATATGTATTGATCTCCCACTATTGGGGGGGGGGAGCAGAATGACTCATATCTAGAGGAGTATAGTGACTGTGTGTGTGTGGTTCACCAGGCTGGAGTTAGAAGAAGAGTACGAGTCATCTGAGCGCCTCTCTCTCCTCGCTGCAGACGCACTGAGACGAGGATCACACGTAATGTAATTGCGACGTGGAGACGTGTGAACAGACGGTGATTACGTGTTACGCTGGATTTACTGAGGTCACACAATTTGGGATGGTCAGTTTTGTGTTTTGTGGAGAGAATCGTCCTCCTCTGAAGATCAGCCGTAAAAACACAACCAGCAAAAAACCAGATTTACACGAGCTCGAAGGCTGAAAGTTGTAAATTCACACACACGTGAATTTAATATAAGAGAGAAACTATTGTTAGACGGTAAAGAGGAGCGATGGTTATTAATGAACACAATATCTGATTACAGACGGTAATGTTTGTTTCTTTTTTTTTTCATCAAGAACAAGACGGTATTATTTCCTCAAGCTTCTTAAATACACACAATGAAACCCACAGAGCACATTCACCATCCTCCAAATACATCTCTTCTCTTATATCAGTAGTTTATGAAGTTGTTCTGACTAATATGTTAGCAAACTACTGTCTGCTTCTCCACACTGACACAACACCAGCATCCTGACTAATACCAGTCTGCTATTAGCCGTTCACTTCTTCACCAGACACTCAGTTTATTCTGGCTGTCTGCCGTTTCATGTCGGCCACTTTTAGCTTCAACTCAGCTTGTCTCACACTGTTTGCTGGAAATGGCTGCCTGTGGTTTTGTGTGATCTTCATTTAAAAAGGACTGTGTTACATTACAACTCTTCTTCCTCCCCGTCTCTAATAGTCATAATAACCCCCTCCAGTCACTCGTAGACTTTCCTCGCATGTACCACCGGACTACTTCCTGTCATATCACACAGTTTCTGTAGATGCTGTAGTGTGTGTGTGTGTGTGTTGGTCGGCAGCTACGCCTGTCCTGAACTACCTGTTCTATTTATTTATAGAGAGCCCTTAATGATCTCCAACAAAACAGAGTACACTGGATTGAAGAGCCCTAGATTTTTGTTTTCTGGACGGTGTTGGAACACTTAAGCGGCCGGGGCAGCAAGTTGCATGATCCAATCAAGAGCAGTTGGTGCTTGTCAGCTGCGGTGGAGAGGCTCGACAAATTACATTAAACAATAAAGAGGAAAACAGATTTGCAACAGTATGGTAATATCAGCAGAGTGTGGGAATGTTCAACATGAAATCTTGTTGATTTAGTGATTCTAAATTCTTAGGAAAGAATATTGAAATATATAGAAGTAAGTTTAATATGAAATAGACGTCGTGGTGTATTGAGTTTTAGGAGAAATTTAAGTTTTGATGCATTTAATTTGAAAGTTTACCGTCAACATGGGAGTCAAATATCTAACTTCTCTCAGTGTATGTGTCTCTCTCTCCCTCTCTACTCTCTCTCCCCCTCTCTCTCCCCCTCTCTCTCCCCCTCTCTCTCTCTCTCTCTCTATCTCCCTCTCTCTCCCTCTCCCTCTCCCTCTCTCTCTCCCTCTCCCTCTCTCTCTCCCCCTCTCTCTCCCCCTCTCCCTCTCTCTCTCTCCTCTCTACCCTCTCGCTGCCTCTGTCTGGTCTGTGGAAGCAATGCAATTAGACAAACACAAACAAAGCTCTTGAAGCTGCCATGGAAAATGCTGACTGTCCAGTGTCCACCGTGCTGGCCGGGAGCAGCGCTAACTGCTGTTTGACCTGCACCACATTTAACATAAAAAAAAAAAAAGAAAAAAGGTTTAGCAAATGTTCTTTTTTTTGTTTTTTTTCGGCCTTCACTTCGTTCGATAAACGCTAAAAAAAAAACTGTGGAAATGATCAAATGAAAAAAGGAAGCCCCCCTCCCCATCCCCCCTTCCCCCCTTCCTCACCCCACACACACACACACACACACAAATGAGCATTCGCACTTGTGAACTAATAAACTGTCTGTACTTTATTTCATCAAATGGACTTCCTGGCATTGAAATGGAGTTCACGTCGTGCCTTTGTTTGATTGGCTCTGCTACTTTGGGTTTAATCCTGCTGGTTTGGGGAGTGTTTGAGTTGGATTACTCCATCGTTGGGCCGGGGTACTGTTTCTCTGGCTTTATACAAGATGGTGTGTGGTTTGTGTGCTTGTCTGTTTGTGTTTTTGGTGGGGTGTATATATATGTGTGTGTGTGTGTGTGTGTGTGTGTGTGTGTGTGTGTGTGTGTGTGTGTGTGTGTGTGTGTGTGTGTGTGTGTGTGTGTGTGTGTGTGTGTGTGTGTGTGTGTTCTCCCTCACTACCGAATCAGCTGAAACCACAGACAGCCCAACTGGAGCGCCGTCCAAATCCCTCTGCATGCAAATTAAAAACGCAACAATAAACGTGGCAAAGGAACAAGGTGGGCACGCAGGCTTTATGGCCCCCTCTACCCGCTCTCCTCCCTCTCTCTCTCTCTCCTCCCTCTCTCTCTCCCTCTCTCTCTCTCTCTCTCTTTATGTCTCTTTCTCTTTCTCCCCCCTACTCGGCTTCCTCCAAAACCCCTCCTGGGTTTGATGTGGCTTATGGGAGGAGTTGGAACAGGGGACAACCAAACTGCTGAGTTATCTCTTGCATGCAGTGTGGCGGCGTGGCTCTGCCCTCTGTGTGTGCATGTGTGTGTGTCTGTGTGTGTGCATGTGTGTGTGTGCATGTGTGTGTGTCTGTGAGCGGACCAGCAGCGCAGTGTAATCCTGTGGAAATGAAAGGTGCTGCCGCGCACTGGCCGGGAGATTACAGCGCCGCTCTGTCACGCTGCCAGGACAGACTACCGGCTGAGCGAGTAGCCCTCTGTAACACACACACACACACACAGAGACACACACACAGAGACACACACACACACACACACACACACACACACACACACAGTCGCACACCTCACTGCTTCTCTTTGACGCTGCGTTTCCTCCTCGCTGATTTCACTCCCCGGCGGTCCCTCCTTCTTCATCCACTCTCGTCCCTTTACAGCTCTCTCTTAGTAGATTTCACTACAGCTCTTCATCTCACCTCACCGCCACCCCCCCCCTCCAACCCAACCCAACCCCCCCCTTGCTCCTCTTCGCTCTCCCACACAGCTCTACAGCGTGCTTCACTCTTACTCACACACACACACACACACACACACACACACACACACACACACACACACGCACCAGCCGCTGAGGTTTGAGATCATCACGTCAGAGCCGGGCAGCGACCACGTCACTCAACCCCTGAAGAGTCCTTCTACTCTGTACAATAGTCACTTCTCAGTTCATCACTTCTCAGTTTATCACCTCTGTGAACAAACACAAGAGAGAGAGAGAAGTTTCTATTCAGAGTAATTATTCCATAACATCTGATCCTTTCATCGCTAACCTTTCACTCCAATCCAGACCGCAACCAGAAACCTGAGGCTTGTCTCTAAATCACAATCATGACAGGAAGTAGTTAGAGGTCTTCATCTTTATGCAATCATTTTTTCCAAAGCTCATCTTTTAATTACTTCTTGTTTTTCTGACCAACCAACATCCCAAAAAAATAAAAAAACTTTCCTCTTTTAATAATCATTTAAAGACAACAGCAGCAAATCTTCATATTGTAGAAGTTGAGTAGTCAGATATTAAAACAAGTAATTCTGCTTATTAGCTCTGTTTGAATTATATTATTATTATTATTATTACAGATGAAATTATTAGCCAATAAATGAACAAATATTTAAATAATGAATTAATCGTTTCACTTATTTTAAAGCAGAAATCACAACACATCATTGTTCTTGGTTGAATGGTTCCAGCTTCTCAAACTGAATGATTTGCAGCTTTTCTCAGTTTTATATCATTTTTAACTGAATATTTAAAATTAGTCATTTCACTATGTCAGTTTTAGGTTTCCGGAAAAGCGTCAGTTTCATTTTTCTCATTTCTCAAATTAATCAGTTTCATTTCTCGGTTAATCATCCTTTTTTTTTCTCACACAGATGAAACTGATTAATCTAAAAAACAATCTGCAGATAAATTAAATCTTAAATCTTGAAAATGAGGATTTGTTGAAGACAAATATTTATGGTGAATATTCCTCATATGAGTATTTTTTCTCATATTAATATATAACTGTGGCAAATATTTGCAAAATGTAATTAATGTTAAGTGCAAAGAACTCTGCTCCACTGTCACATTAGAAATAAGTTAAGTGTATGTCAGACAACTACAATCTAAGTTTGACAGTTTTTAATTATAATCTGCTTTAAAACTTTAATTGAAACATGTATGATATGATCCACTGATACTAATAATAGTGCAGTTAATAGTTCTTTATCTTTTAATGTGTTTAAACAGTGTGCAGTATTTCCACCTGTGTGTCTTATAATGAGAGTTTCAGTCATCAGATTCATTGCACACCTTTTTATTTTTTAATAATTTATAAAAATTAAGCTTTTTTTTAAATTTTTTTAGACATGAGTTGTCCCACACTGCTCCTCCACCACACAGCTCTGTCTTTCATGGCCCTCTGCTGGAGTGTTTCAAACATGGGAGTCACTTTCTTCCTCCCATGGGTGCTGCTCAATATGCGGAGTGTGTGTTTCTCGTCACATTAAATTGTTCTTCCCCCCCGCTGTGTCGCTTGACCTCGGCTAATTCCTGTCTTCATCTTCAGCTGAGGCAGGAAACACAAACCCACACTAAACTGCAGGTGTAGCTCTTATGAAACAATAGAGGGTATTTTTAGTTTTATTGTTTTTATTTATTTTATTTTACTACTGTAAAGTGTGTTTTTTTGCATTTTTCAGTCATTATAATTGCTTGAATGGTTTGAAAGGATGTTACGTTGGATCTTTTACATCTCAGTACTTGTGAGTTTCTATTTTTTGTGTCACCTTTATCTGTTCCAACACCAAAAGAAGCAGTTTTTATAATCTGGTTCTCCTCTTAGATGAATCAGGATGTGACTGTGTGAACCAGTTTTTACATCATGTGGCCTAAAAATACCTTTAAACACCTTTAAATACATCTTTACATCTTTAGAAACTAATTACAACACATTCAGTCTGTAAACCTGCTTTGCTGACCTTCCTCTCTCTCTCTCTCTCTCTCTCTCTCTCTCTCTGTCTCTGTCTCTGTCTCTGTCTCTCTCTCTCTCTCTCTCTCTCTCTCTCTCTCTGTCTCTGTCTCTGTCTCTCTGTCTCTCTCTCTCTCTCTCTCTCTCTCTCTCTCTCTCTCTCTCATCTCTCATCTCTCAGGGTTGGCTGTGTGAGCTGCTCCGCTGGAAGGAGGATCCGTCTCCGGAGAACCGGACGCTGTGGGAGAACCTCTCCATGATCCGGCGCTTCCTGAGCCTTTCCCAGATGGAGCGCGACGCCATCTACGAGCAGGAGAGCAGCGCGGGACAGCAGCACCACAGCGAGCGGCCGACGCACCTGATGCACATCTCTACCGAGCAGCTACAGGTGAGACGGCACGCAGGCGTCAGAGAGCTCAGGAGTCACGTCTAAAGAGGTTCTCGTAGGTGTGACTTGAATAAAAATGGACATAAATATGAAGCGTATGGACATAAAGGATGGACTATGCATGCATACACACACACATACATTCACCCTAACTCTGTGATTCATGTTGGAGCTGAAATCAATAGTCTATTAATTGATCAGCTGATCGACAGGAAGTCAAGTTTCAGTCAAAAAAGAATAAGCCTCCACTGTCCTAGCGTCTCAATAATGACTTTTCTTTGTCTTATTTGATAGTAAAGTGAATATATTTGTGTTTTTTTTACTCAAAACCAGCAATTCAAACACATTAACTTTATGTTTTTAACTGTTTCTGACATTTTAAAGATTATAAAGTTGATGGATGATGACAGTAATCTTTAGTTGCAGCCGTAATTTAATATATATGAAACACAGGTGAGAAACTCTCCTCTCTGTATTTGAGCATATGTTACTTACATTTTCTAAACTGCTGTTTTCAAAAAAGAAATAAATAAATAAAAATTTCCCCCTTTTTCATTTAATCTTAACTAATTTTCCAGCATTATGTAATAAACAACACTTAAGAGTTTTTATGAACTCTTGGTAATTAGAAACACAGCAACACTTAAAAGTTCCTACTTTTCAGCAAAGCCTCTTTTTTTTTTTTTTTTTTTTCCCTTTTTTCAAAGATATCATTAGCCTGAACTTATTTAACAGAGCTGCTTTATAAAAGACATCTGGTAGATGAATGGAAAATAACACAGAGCCTCGGTTAACGGTCAAAATATCTTAATGAAGTACAATAATTCTTCTATTAAAAGTCTGAGCCACAGCTGAGTACTTGATTAGTTATTTGGTTACTTGGAGACATGGCCAGTGTTTCACAAAGGCTGCCATTTACTGGATATAAATAAGGTAATAGGATTTCTCTTACAAATCAATTCCAGCAGCAGATATGGAATGAGGGAGTTTTACTTTGCATGCAAACACAAATGCTTGTAGATTGATAAAATAGGATTATTTCTTATTTAATGGTGCCGTTTTATTGCGTCCATAAGAGACTAGTGTTTTTTAATTTTGTGCCAGTCCTTCACTAACACGACACATTAGCCAAATTAGCTCACATTAGCTCAACAAGAACTATCATAGCTCTGTATATCGGTGCTGTAAAATCACATCTTTGGGTACATTTATGCATCTGGCAAACAGAGTGTGTGCAAAGTGCTGTTTTGCAAACTTCATTATGAAACACCTATTCTACAGTGTCTGACTCAGAAATGAAAATAAAAGAGCACCCATTTTGCGGGGTCAATAGGGAACACGAGTTGCCCACTCACTCCCTCTCCAACCACACAATGAGACATTTTACGAGTAATGTGTCATGTGTTTACACTAACGGGATTCTGACGGCAGAGTGAAAGCCATCGATAGCATTCTCACACTGCGGCAAATCAGCCAGACCATCGTAACATGAATTGTGCACAGGGAGCTTGTTTATCACTGCCTGGCAATAGAGCCTGATAAGCAGCAGAGGCTATAATAGAGAGGCCAGTTTCCCTGTGAATTCCCACTGTGTGTAGGGCTGATTGTGTCTTTTCAGTTTCTGTGTGTGTGTGTGTGTGTGTGTGTTGCTGTTGCCTCTACCCCCACAATGAGACACAATCTCCCACCACCACCACCACCAAAAAAAAAAAAAGTCATATCTGCAGAACTGATTACATTCAATGAGATATTACATGGAAAATTCCTTCAACCAGATGCCTGTTCTATACACAGTGGGCCCATTTTTCCTCACAACTCAATTGATTTTAATGAAAGGCCTTATTAATGCGCCGATAAGTGTTCACTGATAACATCCCCGTCTCCTTTCTCTTCCCTTTTCTTTTCTTTTTTTTTTCTTCTCACTGCAGGCTCAGCCGCCCCAGTCACAACAGCAGCACCAGCCCTCCCTGTCTCTCCAGCACCCCTCCCAACCCCTTTTGTCCCAGCAGCCCTTGCAGCTACAGCAGCCACCCACCGGCCCCCGGTTGCCGCCCCGCCAGCCTTCCACCGCTTCTCCGGCCGAGACGGAGGACGAGGTCAGCCGCGGAGGGAGCATCAAATCCCGTACCAGCGGAGGGAAGATCTCTCTGGAAGCTCTGGGCATCCTGCAGAGCTTCATCCAGGATGTGGGTCTGTACCCCGACGAGGAGGCCATCCACACCCTGTCGGCTCAGCTGGACCTCCCCAAGCTCACCATCATCAAGTTCTTCCAGAACCAGCGCTTCTACGTCAATCACCCGGCCAAGGGGCTGAAGGAACCCAGTAACAACAACAGCACCGCAGGCAACACCAACACCAGCAGCAGCAGCAGCAGCAGCAGCCCGGCCTTCGAGGAAGAGCTGACGGACTTCAGGGAGAGCGGAGAGCTGCTGAAGGAGATGGAGGAGAGCACGCAGACCAACAACACCATCTTCTCCATCAAGATCGAAGAGCAGCTGGGCCGAGGCAGCGAGGCCCAGTCAGAGTTAGAGCACGAGGCCAAGGAGTAGGACGAGTCATGTACTGAGAGCTTTCATGTGCACACACAGACTGATTGACTGTGCTAAATGTAACGCTCTGGCCGACACACAACCACCACACTGCAAATAAAGAGAAGTAGTGTTTTTATTCAGTACGGCGCCCCGGACTGTATGAGGAGTGTTTATATATCAGTTGCAGACTGACAGGCTGTGAAGTTAGTGTTCACACACTGGAAAGCCCATCTCAGACTCTGTAATACAACAAGTACTACTTTTTGGATTTTGTAAAACTTGTATTATTCACTGTAAAGACTGATGCATCATTTAAATAATCTGCACAAAAAATTATTCTAAGTATGTTGCCGTGGATATTTGCTGACTGCACTCTGTCTGTTGTTTTACACTGACTTACTTTATCTTTTTTGAGCTACTGATTATATTTAAAAAGAAAAAAAGTCCCCGTGGAGTTTGATAGGACTTTGATAGGTGTTTACGTATGTGACGTTTAACTGGATTTTTTAAAAAATAGCAAATGAAATCAAGGACCAAGTGGTTGACAAGGCCTTAATTATGAGGTATCAAGTCTGGAGCCTGCTGGCAGATTAGTTATTCTTTTAAAAAGCGCATAATGTGATTATGGATCACTCCAAACTCTGGAACGCGATCACCCGGCCCAGGTGCATCTCCGAGAATAGCTCAGTCTTTACATATTATTATTTGTTAGGGAAGAAATATAAATATATATATATAGACATATATTGTAACTGTAAAAAAGAAATACAGTCTTAAAGAAACTATGCCAACAATGCCTTGTACTATACGGCACTGCCGATGTTACATTATTTTGCAAAACCTTTGTCACTGTAACTTTCTGAATTGCCACACAGTTAGAAATGTGAATTACACCATGTTTATGTTGTCCGACATTATTTATTTGCAGTTCATGCAGTGTTTTTGATGTAATTACTTTTTTTAAAAGTTTATGTTGCATAGCGCTTTTTTTTTTTAATTCAACCGATCTTTTTTCTATTTATAAATGTAATTTCGATGGGCAGTAAAAACAAAAAGTGTCTTACACGTTTTAAATGGAGAAATGTGCTTTAAAGGTTGCCTATAAAAAAAGTGCTGTATGTCAAGCAAACTCATGCTACAAGCTTCACAATTAATGTTGTATGCAATTTTTACTATCATGCAAATAAGCTTAGGTAAAATGACTAACCTATAGAACACCTTAGAAAGAAAAACATATGCAATCTGTGTGAAAATCGATGTCTGCGATGTGTCTTCCTTTGGTTAACAATCCAATTCAAAAGCTATTCCTGTATAAATATTCTGTATAAAAAGTGTTTCTTTTTTATGAGTTGATTTCGATGAGAACACCAGTTATTTTGTTACGACTGACTGTTTTATAAGTGTTTCTCGGTTCCTTTCTGCAGAAATGTTCTAACTAGAAGTGGTTATTGATTGTTAATTACACAATTAAACTGTTTGTATTGTACCACAGATTTCTTGGCATTAACTTGACCAGACTCTTTTGACACCAGAGGGCTTTGTGTTTTTTTTCTCTCCTCTGGAAACAAAAGATGAAACAATGTGAATTGTTTTAAAACCTACTGCTAAGAGATTTCATCTCCGGTTACTGACTCGTTCAGCTGCAGTCACTGAACACATGTTATTTGTAATAACTGTAAATATCACATCTAATGAATCATTGATTGTTTATTATTGTAAATATATTTGAAGTTTGTGAAGAGCTCACCGTACAACAATTGAAATCAACGTTCTGTCGTGCCTCTTCCCATCAAACCGACTGTACCTGGGCTCTTCTACTGCATCTTCACTTCTACTGCTGAGTGTATCTGAAGCACCTGTAAAGTCTGAAATAAATAAATGTAAGGTGTGAACACCTATGATAGCAAAGCCCTCTGCAGGGAGTTCAGATAAAGAACAGCACAGGTGCTCTGACCTCGCCGTGAACCCCAGGTGAGGCCAGGTGTCTGCACCTTTAGGAAATTACCCTCACCTGTTACCTGCGATGTGTGCCAGCCAGTCTGGGCTGGCGTTCCCTTGATGTTCTGCTCTTTCTTTTTTTTTCATGAATAAAAAAAGCCAGAGTGTAAAATTGTGTGTGTTCAGAAGAAAAGAAAACAGATCATAGGGTGTCAGACGCTCTCTGGGGAGTCATCGTTTTGCTAAAGGTTGAGATCAGAAGGTGTCAAGAGGTAAAAAAAAAAATGACAGGAGAAAGTAGAGACACCATTAAGCTTCATTATTTCTTGATTTTGACTTAACAAGTGACTTACTCACTGACAAACAGAGGTGACGGCACCAACAAATAACAGGAACTCCAGCATAATACTCCTCCTCATTATATCTGTTTTCATAAGGATCAGCCATATTTGCCTCAGCCTTAGAAAAGCTTTACCCACACAGATGGCTAATACGTCTCTATAACAATGGTTCTCGATCTTGGAGATGGTCACAGCAGCTTTTGTGGAGCTGTTGAAATGATTTCTGATGGAGAAAAAAAAAGGGGATGTTGAAATACAAGTATAGAAGAAGTTAAATATCCTAAAAAGAAGTGTAAAAAAACCCAAAAAGCAGCTCAGTGCCAGAGTTCAACCTTCTGTCCGTTCACAGCTGTAGAAAACTTGGCTTCACTTTCTTGCATCACGAGCTGAGAAAGGTTCACAGAGGCTCCAGTTTTGTGCTAAACGCAGGAGTTTCGCCACGGGTGGGTATCATGGGTGATTGCTCAGCGAGGACTGGCAAGAACAGAACAGTTTTTAAACTCCCGTCTCCATTAGGCTGTTCGCTGGCTCTCCACGGTATTAAAACACACTTCAAAGACTTCCCCAGATGTCAAAATAGAAATCATAATTACGACAAGAATGTTGAGTGATGAATCACTGACTCTGTTACCCCGGGCTTCTCATGCTGTTGCTTATTTTATAAATTAGCAGGCAACAGAAGATAAGTTTTCCAAGAAAGCATTCATAGACGATGCCACATCACGCTGTGGTATGCCATGTTTCTGGGGGAGAAAGGCGGCCCAGCAGATACAGTACAGTATCTTCTTGTGATATTTGTAGAAATCGCTCAGTGTCGCAGCAAATAAACATTTTCCTCATGAAGGTTCCTGTAGACACACATGCTTGAGGTCTGGCTGCTGGTACTGAGGTCTAACTGCCACATAAATAACCCACTTCATGAAATAGTCACTAAAATGTAACTTATAGGCTCCTTTTTTAATGATTATGACTATTTCAATATTGGCCTTAACCCCAAGATTAAACCTACAGACCTCACACACTTATTATAACTTTAAATACCTTCTTTATTTACGAGATCTAGCATTTCTTCTTCCTTGCACGCCTGCAACTGCAACTAAATTCTCAAATTGACCATCATAATGTTATACTGGGGACATATGTACAAGTAATCACTGCTAAAATAAATATATTGACATTTAGACTAAATTATACCCAACAACAAAAATCTACTCTGATATTAATGTAGTATCTCACATCAATACATGCTCAGCCCAACTATCAATTTACATTTCCACAGACACACAAGTCCAAATACAAATTATAGGAAAAGCAACATGATTAATATATTCTGCATTCCTTCATACTTCCATACTGGACATGCATTAAATAAGCTGATCTCATATTGTATCAGTGGTCTCCAACCCTGCTCCATGGAGAGCTACTGCCCTGCATGTTTTAGGTATCTTCCCCTCTCTAACACACCTGATTCTAATAATGAACTTGTTATCGAGCTCATTGACAAGTTTCAGCTGCATGATAACGAGTTAATTATTAGAATCAGGTGTGTTAAGAGAAGGGAGACGCCTAAACCATGCAGGGCAGCAGCTCTCCAGGAGGGTTAGGGTTAGAGGGTTGGAGACAGAGAAATTAAACTAGTCCAATTCACTTCATTCTGCTTTCTTACCAACATGCATGCAGGTTGTCTCATATAGAGTATCTGACAGTAAAGCTCATAGCAATGTATTATTCATCATCTCCAAGGTTACACACTGAATACACTCGGCCTTCTTTCCTTACCTACTTCTGGAAGGGAAGGACACACTCTTCTCAGGTGGACTCAACACCATCAAAAGGTTTCTGTTCTGTCTCTTTGAGGGTCCTTATCATGGAGAAGTTTGGGAACTCCTCATCAAACTACAGGCAGACCATGTTCAACTCCTCGGGTCTCGTTATTTATATATATGAGTGTTTAAAACGTGTCATTACAAGGAGCTGAGGGTCTCACATGAACATGCTCAGCTCATAGGGTTCGGGTTAGAGGCCTACACACACACACACACACAAGAGCAGATGCAAAACCAAACATACAAATTATAGGAATACTTTAAATGCATATGTTCATTTATGACATACATCTGCTCAAATAACCTATTTCCTTATTGAATGTGTGTATTATTCAGTGTAGTTTTGTCTGATACTCCCCCAAGACCCCCCCCCCCCCACCACCCCCACCTCCCCTCATATTTCACACTCTGCCTGTATGAGGATTTCACTTTCTGTGTGTGTAAGCATATGCATGTTTCTCTCTTGCTCCTGCTCCCATCTGTGAGACACAACACAAATACAATCTATTAATTGAATAAGAAAAAAGTGTGAAGTCAAAGAGGCAAGTGGGATGTCTGCACCCAAGAAGGGAAATCACATCCTTAAAGTACATTTACTCCAATATCTTCACTGCACATGATATGGAGTATGTTAGCATGACTGGATAGTGCAAATTAAAAGTAGTAACTTACATTATTTGTACAGAACTAACATAACTCATCTTCTATTGTGGAAAACTCATGAACATGCACTCAGAGAACAAATGTATGTATTATAAAAGCTGGATAAGGCTCCACTGTTCAGTCTTACAAACATATTTCCCCTAGTGGTCACTCAAGGTATTGCAGTTAAAAATCCCCCTATGGCCCAAGAAGTATTTTCCCCATAGATCACTATTATAAAAGAGATGTTTGTAAAAGTGTTGACACCGTAAACAGCAAAAAAACTCTTTTATTATCACCTTTTAATACAAAGAGGTTTTATATGTATAGCTTCTTTGCTGCAGCATCCATATCTGAAGCATCGCCTATACTGTCACAGCTACAATCAGCTTTATTGGCAAATAGACTTAATACATTTTTATTATTATACTCCTTCAAATTGAGACCTTGTATGTATTATAAAAGCTGGATAAGGCTCCACTGTTCAGTCTTACAAATATGTTCCCCTAGTGGTCACTCGTGGTATTGCAGTTAAAAATCCCCCTATGGCCCAAAAAGTATTTTCCCCATAGACCACTATTATAAAAGTGTTGACACCTTAAACAGCAAAAAAACTCAGTTATGACTCTTTTATTATCACCTTATTTATTATTTAATACAAAGAGGTTTTATATGTGTAGCTTCTTTGCTGCAGCATCCATATCTGAAGCATCGCCTATACTGTCTCGGCTACAATCAGCTTTATTGGCCAAACATGTGAACACATACAAAGCAAATAGACTTAATACATTTTTATTATTATACTCCTTCAAATTGAGACCATGTATGTATTATAAAAGCTGGATAAGGCTCCACTGTTCAGTCTTACAAATATGTTCCCCTAGTGGTCACTCAAGGTATTGCAGTTAAAAATCCTCTTACGGCCCAAGAGGTATTTTCCCCATAGACCACTATTATAAAAGTGTTGACACCTTAAACAGCAAAAAAACTCAGTTATGACTCTTTTATTATCACCTTTTAATACAAAGAGGTTTTATATTTGTAGCTTCCTTGCTGCAGATAGATAATAGACTTAATACATGTTTTATTATACTCCTTTAAAGAGTCTTCACTACAATCATTATATAAGTCTGGATGTAAACTGCAACCACGAGGCGGCATTCATAGGATGCACATCTGCAGGCAGGCAGGACACATTTAAATAACGTATACATGCTCCACTTAACACACAACCACCCCCCCCCCCCCCCCCCCCCCCCGTCCCTCTCCAGAGTACTCATGAAGATGTCAATCAACGGAGCACATTAACACTTCACAGACGACTTGAAGGAACAAATGGAAAATCTGGAGTTTGGGATTCATGAGTTTTGAGCAGACATGATGTGCAGCTTAACCCTTAAACAGGCCTTACTAGTTATGTCATTTACACCTAAAGTAAGGAAGGAAGGAAGGAAGGAAGGAAG
This sequence comes from Scomber japonicus, assembly GCF_027409825.1. Classification (NCBI taxonomy): domain Eukaryota; kingdom Metazoa; phylum Chordata; class Actinopteri; order Scombriformes; family Scombridae; genus Scomber; species Scomber japonicus. The sequence continues at coordinate 487,384 of NC_070587.1, read as the reverse complement.
GAAGGAGGGAAGGAAGGAAGGAGGGAAGGAAGGAAGGAAGGAAGGAAGGAGGAAGGAAAGGAGGGAAGAAGGAAGGAAAGGAGGGAGGAAGGGAAGGAAGGGAGGAAGGAAGGGAGGAAGAAGGCGGGAAAGGAAGGAGGAAGGAAAGGAGGGAAGAAGGAAGGAAAGGAGGGAGGAAGGGAAGGAAGGGAGGAAGAAGGAAGGAAAGGAAGGAGGGAAGAAAGGAAGGACAGATGAAGGAAGGAAGAAAGGACAGAAGGAGGGAACATTTACCCTAACAGCTGAACTTAGATCTGAGGAAGGAAGGAAGGAAGGAAGGACAGATGAAGGAAGGAAGGAAGGAAGGAAGGAAGGAAGGAAGGAAGGAAGGAAGGAAGGAAGGAAGAAGGAAGGAAAGGAAGGAGGAAGGAGGAAGGAAAGGAGGGAAGAAGGAAGGAAAGGAGGAAGGAAGAAGGAAGGTAGGAAGGAAAGGAGGGAAGAAGGAAGGAAAGGAGGGAGGAAGGGAAGGAAGGGAGGAAGAAGGAAGGAATGGAAGGAGGGAAGAAAGGAAGGACAGATGAAGGAAGGAAGGAAGGACAGAAGGAGGGAACATTTACCCTAACAGCTGAACTTAGATCTGAGGAAGGAAGGAAGGAAGGAAGGAAGGAAGGACAGATGAAGGAAGGAAGGAAGGAAGGAAGGAAGGAAGGAAAGGAGGGAAGGAAGGAAGAAGGAAGGAAGGAAAGGAGGGAAGACGGAAGGAAAGGAGGGAGGAAGAAGGAAGGTAGGAAGGAAAGGAGGGAAGAAAGGAAGGACAGATGAAGGAAGGAAGAAAGGACAGAAGGAGGGAACATTTACCCTAACAGCTGAACTTAGATCTAAGGAAGGAAGGAAGGAAGGAAGGAAGAAGGAAGGAAAGGAAGGAGGAAGGAAAGGAGGGAAGAAGGAAGGAAAGGAGGGAAGAAGGAAGGAAAGGAGGAAGGAAGAAGGAAGGTAGGAAGGAAAGGAGGGAAGAAGGAAGGAAAGGAGGGAGGAAGAAGGAAGGAAAGGAAGGAGGGAAGAAAGGAAGGACAGATGAAGGAAGGAAGAAAGGACAGAAGGAGGGAACATTTACCCTAACAGCTGAACTTAGATCTGAGGAAGGAAGGAAGGAGGGAAGGACAGATGAAGGAAGGAAGGACAGAGGAAGGACGCGGGAGGACAACACGAATGGTTAAAGAGTCTGTATCTCCTGGTGCACGTTGTCTGTTTAAGGGTTAACGAGTGTGTAGGAAAGGTCTGAAACCACACGGTCGCCCTGCTAGACCGTCGAGTGCTTCGCTGTCAGGAGGACGGAAGGAAGGAAAGGAAGGAAGGGAGGAAGGGAAGAAGAGGGAGGAAGGAGTGAAAGAAGGAAGGAGATGAGGAAGGAAGGGAAGGAAGGAAGGAAGGAAAGGAGGAAGGAAGGGAGAAGGGAAGAAGAGGGAGGAAGGAGTGAAGGAAGGAAAGAGATGAGGAAGGAAGGGAAGGAAGGAAGGAAGGAAAGGAGGAAGGAAGGGAGAAAGAAGGAAGGAGAGGAGGAAGGGAGGGAGGGAGGAAGGAGGGAAGGAAGGAAGGAAGGAAAGGAGGAAGGATGATGTGCAGCTTAACGAGTGTGTAGGAAAGGTCTGAAACCATAGTCGCCCTGCTAGACCGTCGAGTGGTCCGCTGTCGGGTAATGGCTCACAACTCGGCGCGGCCCTTCACAGTTTCTCTGTTATGTAATCCGTCACATGTGATACTTAAACCTGTGTTAGCACTCATCAGTCTAATACTCTACATCAGAGGAGTCAAACTCATTTTCATTCAAGGGCCACATACAGCCCAATTTGATCTCATGTGGGCCGGATCACTAAAGGAAGGAAGGAAGGAAGGAAGGAAAAGAAGGAGGAGAAGGAAGAGGAGAGAAGACAAGAAGAAAGGAAGGAAGGAAGGAAGGAAGGGAAGACCGGAGCTAAGGAAGG
>NC_070587.1:456514-484923 GCF_027409825.1 Scomber japonicus | reverse complement strand
TATAATCTGGTTCTCCTCTTAGATGAATCAGGATGTGATTGTGTGAACCAGTTTTTACATCATGTGGCCTAAAAATACCTTTAAACACCTTTTAAATACATCTTTACATCCAAGAAACTAATTACAACACATTCAGTCTGTAAACCTGCTTTGCTGACCTCTCTCTCTCTCTCTCTCTCTCTCTCTCTCTCTCTCTCTCTCTCTCTCTCTCTCTCTCTCTCTCTCTCTCTCTCTCTCTCTCTCTCTCTCTCTCTCTCTCTCTCTCTCTCTCTCTCTCTCTCATCTCCTCTCTCTCTCTCTCTCTCTCTCTCTCTCTCTCTCTCTCTCTCTCTCTCTCTCATATCTCCAGGGTTGGCTGTGTGAGCTGCTCCGCTGGAAGGAGGATCCGTCTCCGGAGAACCGGACGCTCTGGGAGAACCTCTCCATGATCCGGCGCTTCCTGAGCCTTTCCCAGATGGAGCGCGACGCCATCTACGAGCAGGAGAGCAGCGCGGGACAGCAGCCACCACAGCGAGCGGCCGACGCACCTGATGCACATCTCTACCGAGCAGCTACAGGTGAGACAGCACGCAGGCGTCTGTCCTGATGAAGAGCCGCAGAGAGCTCAGGAGTCACGTCTAAAGAGGTTTTCGTAGGTGTGACTTGAATAAAAATGGACATAAATGCAAAAAAAGAGAATAACTATGGACTATGCATGCACACACACACATATACATTCACCCTAACTCTGTGATTCATGTTGGAGCTGAAATCAATAGTCTATTAATTGATCAGCTGATCGACAGGAAGTCAAGTTTTAGTCAAAAAGAGAAAGCCTCCACTGTCCCAGCGTCTCAATAATGACTTTTCTTTGTCTTATTTGATAGTAAAGTGAATATATTTGTGTTTTTTTTTTTACTGTTGGTCAAAACCAGCAATTCAAAGACATCAACTTTATGTTTTTAACTGTTTCTGACATTTTAAAGATTATAAGTTGATGGATGATGACAGTAATCTTTAGTTGCAGCCGTAATTTAATATATATATGAAGCACAGGTGAGAAACTCTCCTCTCTGTATTTGAGCATATGTTACTTACATTTTCTAAACTGCTGTTTTCAAAAAGAAATAAATAAATAAAAATTTCCCCCTTTTTCATTTAATCTTAACTAATTTTCCAGGCATTATGTAATAAACAACACTTAAGAGTTTTTATGAACTCTTGGTAATTAGAAACACAGCAACACTTAAAAGTTCCTACTTTTCAGCAAAGCCTCTTTTTTTTTTTTTTTTTTTTTTTCCCTTTTTTCAAAGATATCATTAGCCTGAACTTATTTAACAGAGCTGCTTTATAAAAGACATCTGGTAGATGAATGGAAAATAACACAGAGCCTCGGTTAACGGTCAAAATATCTTAATGAAGTACAATAATTCTTCTATTAAAAGTCTGAGCCACAGCTGAGTACTTGATTAGTTATTTGGTTACTTGGAGACATGGCCAGTGTTTCACAAAGGCTGCCATTTACTGGATATAAATAAGGTAATAGGATTTCTCTTACAAATCAATTCCAGCAGCAGATATGGAATGAGGGAGTTTTACTTTGCATGCAAACACAAATGCTTGTAGATTGATAAAATAGGATTATTTCTTATTTAATGGTGCCGTTTTATTGCGTCCATAAGAGACTAGTGTTTTTTAATTTTGTGCCAGTCCTTCACTAACACGACACATTAGCCAAATTAGCTCACATTAGCTCAACAAGAACTATCATAGCTCTGTATATCGGTGCTGTAAAATCACATCTTTGGGTACATTTATGCATCTGGCAAACAGAGTGTGTGCAAAGTGCTGTTTTGCAAACTTCATTATGAAACACCTATTCTACAGTGTCTGACTCAGAAATGAAAATAAAAGAGCACCCATTTTGCGGGGTCAATAGGGAACACGAGTTGCCCACTCACTCCCTCTCCAACCACACAATGAGACATTTTACGAGTAATGTGTCATGTGTTTACACTAACGGGATCCTGACGGCAGAGTGAAAGCCATCGATAGCATTCTCACACTGCGGCAAATCAGCCAGACCATCGTAACATGAATTGTGCACAGGGAGCTTGTTTATCACTGCCTGGCAATAGAGCCTGATAAGCAGCAGAGGCTATAATAGAGAGGCCAGTTTCCCTGTGAATTCCCACTGTGTGTAGGGCTGATTGTGTCTTTTCAGTTTCTCTGTGTGTGTGTGTGTGTGTGTGTGTGTTGCTGTTGCCTCTACCCCCACAATGAGACACAATCTCCCACCACCACCACCAAAAAAAAAAAAGTCATATCTGCAGAACTGATTACATTCAATGAGATATTACATGGAAAATTCCTTCAACCAGATGCCTGTTCTATACACAGTGGGCCCATTTTTCCTCACAACTCAATTGATTTTAATGAAAGGCCTTATTAATGCGCCGATAAGTGTTCACTGATAACATCCCCGTCTCCTTTCTCTTCCCTTTTCTTTTCTTTTTTTTTCTTCTCACTGCAGGCTCAGCCGCCCCAGTCACAACAGCAGCACCAGCCCTCCCTGTCTCTCCAGCACCCCTCCCAACCCCTTTTGTCCCAGCAGCCCTTGCAGCTACAGCAGCCACCCACCGGCCCCCGGTTGCCGCCCCGCCAGCCTTCCACCGCTTCTCCGGCCGAGACGGAGGACGAGGTCAGCCGCGGAGGGAGCATCAAATCCCGTACCAGCGGAGGGAAGATCTCTCTGGAAGCTCTGGGCATCCTGCAGAGCTTCATCCAGGATGTGGGTCTGTACCCCGACGAGGAGGCCATCCACACCCTGTCGGCTCAGCTGGACCTCCCCAAGCTCACCATCATCAAGTTCTTCCAGAACCAGCGCTTCTACGTCAATCACCCAGCCAAGGGGCTGAAGGAACCCAGTAACAACAACAGCACCGCAGGCAACACCAACACCAGCAGCAGCAGCAGCAGCAGCAGCCCGGCCTTCGAGGAAGAGCTGACGGACTTCAGGGAGAGCGGAGAGCTGCTGAAGGAGATGGAGGAGAGCACGCAGACCAACAACACCATCTTCTCCATCAAGATCGAAGAGCAGCTGGGCCGAGGCAGCGAGGCCCAGTCAGAGTTAGAGCACGAGGCCAAGGAGTAGGACGAGTCATGTACTGAGAGCTTTCATGTGCACACACAGACTGATTGACTGTGCTAAATGTAACGCTCTGGCCGACACACAACCACCACACTGCAAATAAAGAGAAGTAGTGTTTTTATTCAGTACGGCGCCCCGGACTGTATGAGGAGTGTTTATATATCAGTTGCAGACTGACAGGCTGTGAAGTTAGTGTTCACACACTGGAAAGCCCATCTCAGACTCTGTAATACAACAAGTACTACTTTTTGGATTTTGTAAAACTTGTATTATTCACTGTAAAGACCGATGCATCATTTAAATAATCTGCACAAAAAATTATTCTAAGTATGTTGCCGTGGATATTTGCTGACTGCACTCTGTCTGTTGTTTTACACTGACTTACTTTATCTTTTTTGAGCTACTGATTATATTTAAAAAGAAAAAAAGTCCCCGTGGAGTTTGATAGGACTTTGATAGGTGTTTACGTATGTGACGTTTAACTGGATTTTTTAAAAAATAGCAAATGAAATCAAGGACCAAGTGGTTGACAAGGCCTTAATTATGAGGTATCAAGTCTGGAGCCTGCTGGCAGATTAGTTATTCTTTTAAAAAGCGCATAATGTGATTATGGATCACTCCAAACTCTGGAACGCGATCACCCGGCCCAGGTGCATCTCCGAGAATAGCTCAGTCTTTACATATTATTATTTGTTAGGGAAGAAATATAAATATATATATATAGACATATATTGTAACTGTAAAAAAGAAATACAGTCTTAAAGAAACTATGCCAACAATGCCTTGTACTATACGGCACTGCCGATGTTACATTATTTTGCAAAACCTTTGTCACTGTAACTTTCTGAATTGCCACACAAGTTAGAAATGTGAATTACACCATGTTTATGTTGTCCGACATTATTTATTTGCAGTTCATGCAGTGTTTTTGATGTAATTACTTTTTTTAAAAGTTTATGTTGCATAGCGCTTTTTTTTTTAATTCAACCGATCTTTTTTCTATTTATAAATGTAATTTCGATGGGCAGTAAAAACAAAAAGTGTCTTACACGTTTTAAATGGAGAAATGTGCTTTAAAGGTTGCCTATAAAAAAAGTGCTGTATGTCAAGCAAACTCATGCTACAAGCTTCACAATTAATGTTGTATGCAATTTTTACTATCATGCAAATAAGCTTAGGTAAAATGACTAACCTATAGAACACCTTAGAAAGAAAAACATATGCAATCTGTGTGAAAATCGATGTCTGCGATGTGTCTTCCTTTGGTTAACAATCCAATTCAAAAGCTATTCCTGTATAAATATTCTGTATAAAAAGTGTTTCTTTTTTATGAGTTGATTTCGATGAGAACACCAGTTATTTTGTTACGACTGACTGTTTTATAAGTGTTTCTCGGTTCCTTTCTGCAGAAATGTTCTAACTAGAAGTGGTTATTGATTGTTAATTACACAATTAAACTGTTTGTATTGTACCACAGATTTCTTGGCATTAACTTGACCAGACTCTTTTGACACCAGAGGGCTTTGTGTTTTTTTTCTCTCCTCTGGAAACAAAAGATGAAACAATGTGAATTGTTTTAAAACCTACTGCTAAGAGATTTCATCTCCGGTTACTGACTCGTTCAGCTGCAGTCACTGAACACATGTTATTTGTAATAACTGTAAATATCACATCTAATGAATCATTGATTGTTTATTATTGTAAATATATTTGAAGTTTGTGAAGAGCTCACCGTACAACAATTGAAATCAACGTTCTGTCGTGCCTCTTCCCATCAAACCGACTGTACCTGGGCTCTTCTACTGCATCTTCACTTCTACTGCTGAGTGTATCTGAAGCACCTGTAAAGTCTGAAATAAATAAATGTAAGGTGTGAACACCTATGATAGCAAAGCCCTCTGCAGGGAGTTCAGATAAAGAACAGCACAGGTGCTCTGACCTCGCCGTGAACCCCAGGTGAGGCCAGGTGTCTGCACCTTTAGGAAATTACCCTCACCTGTTACCTGCGATGTGTGCCAGCCAGTCTGGGCTGGCGTTCCCTTGATGTTCTGCTCTTTCTTTTTTTTTTTCATGAATAAAAAAAGCCAGAGTGTAAAATTGTGTGTGTTCAGAAGAAAAGAAAACAGATCATAGGGTGTCAGACGCTCTCTGGGGAGTCATCGTTTTGCTAAAGGTTGAGATCAGAAGTGTCGAGAGGTAAAAAAAAAAATGACATGAGAAAGTAGAGACACCATTAAGCTTCATTATTTCTTGATTTTGACTTAACAAGTGACTTACTCACTGACAAACAGAGGTGACGGCACCAACAAATAACAGGAACTCCAGCATAATACTCCTCCTCATTATATCTGTTTTCATAAGGATCAGCCATATTTGCCTCAGCCTTAGAAAAGCTTTACCCACACAGATGGCTAATACTTCTCTATAACAATGGTTCTCGATCTTGGAGATGGTCACAGCAGCTTTTGTGGAGCTGTTGAAATGATTTCTGATGGAGAAAAAAAAAAGGGGGATGTTGAAATACAAGAATAGAAGAAGTTAAATATCCTAAAAAGAAGTGTAAAAAAAACCAAAAAGCAGCTCAGTGCCAGAGTTCAACCTTCTGTCCGTTCACAGCTGTAGAAAACTTGGCTTCACTTTCTTGCATCACGAGCTGAGAAAGGTTCACAGAGGCTCCAGTTTTGTGCTAAACGCAGGAGTTTCGCCACGGGTGGGTATCATGGGTGATTGCTCAGCGAGGACTGGCAAGAACAGAACAGTTTTTAAACTCCCGTCTCCATTAGGCTGTTCGCTGGCTCTCCACGGTATTAAAACACACTTCAAAGACTTCCCCAGATGTCAAAATAGAAATCATAATTACGACAAGAATGTTGAGTGATGAATCACTGACTCTGTTACCCCGGGCTTCTCATGCTGTTGCTTATTTTATAAATTAGCAGGCAACAGAAGATAAGTTTTCCAAGAAAGCATTCATAGACGATGCCACATCACGCTGTGGTATGCCATGTTTCTGGGGGAGAAAGGCGGCCCAGCAGATACAGTACAGTATCTTCTTGTGATATTTGTAGAAATCTCTCAGTGTCGCAGCAAATAAACATTTTCCTCATGAAGGTTCCTGTAGACACACATGCTTGAGGTCTGGCTGCTGTTACTGAGGTCAAACTGCCACATAAATAACCCACTTCATGAAATAGTCACTAAATTTTACTTATAGGTTCTTGTACATGGACGAAGAAGAAGTTCCTTTTTTAATGATTATGACTATTTCAATATTGGCCTTAACCCCAAGATTAAACCTACAGACCTCACACACTTATTATAACTTTAAATACCTTCTTTTTCTTCCTTGCACGGCTGCAACTGCAACTAAATTCTCAAATTGACCATCATAATGTTATACTGGGGAGATATATACAAGTAAACAGTGTTAAAATATATATATTGACATTTAGACTAAATTATTCCCCAACAACAAAAACTCTACTCTGATATTAATGAAGTATCTTACATCAATACATGCTCAGACCAACTATCAATTTACATTTCCACAGACACACAAGTCCAAATACAAATTATAGGAAAAGCAACATGATTAATATATTCTGCATTCCTTCATACTGGACATGCATTAAATAAGCTGATCTCATATTGTATCAGTGGTCTCCAACCCTGCTCCATGGAGAGCTGCTGCCCTGCATGGTTTTAGGTATCTTCCCCTCTCTAACACACCTGATTCTGATAATGAACTTGTTATCGAGCCCATTGACAAGTTTCAGCTGCATGATAACGAGTTAATTATTAGGATCAGGTGTTAGAGAGAAGGGAGACGCCTAAACCATGCAGGGCAGCAGCTCTCCAGGAGGGTTAGGGTTAGAGGGTTGGAGACCACTGCTTTAGACATTAAACTAGTCCAGTTCAGTTCATTCTGCTTTCTTACCAACATGCATGCAGGTTGTCTCATATAGAGTATCTGACAGTAAAGCTCATAGCAATGTATTATTCATCATCTCCAAGATTACACACCGAATACACTCGGCCTTCCTCACTTACCTACCTCTAGAAGGGAAGGACACATCTCTTCTCAGGTGGACTCAACACCATCAAAAGGTTTCTGTTCTGTCTCTTTGAGGGTTCTTATCATGGAGAAGTTTGGCTACTCCTCATCAAACTAGAGGCAGACCATGTTCAACTCCTCGGGTCTCATTACTTATATATATATGAGTGTTTAAAACGTGTCATTACAAGGAGCTGAGGGTCTCACATGAACATGCTCAGCTCATAGGGTTCGGGTTAGAGGCCTACACACACACACACACACACACAAGAGCAGATGCAAAACCAAATATACAAATTATAGGAATACTTTAATTGCATATGTTCATTTATGACATACATCTGCTCAAATAACCTATTTCCTTATTGAATGTGTGTATTATTCAGTGTAGTTTTGTCTGATACTCCCCTAAGACCCCCACCCACCCCCCCCCTCTCATATTTCACACTCTGCCTGTATGAGGATTTCACTTTCTGTGTGTGTAAGCATATGCATGTTTCTCTCTTGCTCCTGCTCCCATCTGTGAGACACAACACAAATACTATCTATTAATTGAATAAGAAAAAAGTGTGAAGTCAAAGAGGCAAGTGGGATGTCTGCACACAAGAAGGGAAACCACATCCTTAAAGTACATTTACTCCAATATCTTCACTGCACATGATATGGAGTATGTTAGCATGACTGGATAGTGCACATTAAAAGTAGTAACTTACATTATTTGTACAAAACTAACATAACTCACCTTCTATTGTGGAAAACTCATGAACATGCACTCAGAGAACAAATGTATGTATTTATAAAAGCTGGATAAAGCTCCACTGTTCAGTCTTACAAACATATTTCCCCTAGTGGTCACTCAAGGTATTGCAGTTAAAAATCCTCTTACGGCCCAAGAAGTATTTTCCCCATAGACCACTATTATAAAAGAGATGTTTGTAAAAGTGTTGACACCTTAAACAGCAAAAAAAACTCTTTTATTATCAGCTTTTAATATAAAGAGGTTTTATATTTGTAGCTTCTTTGCTGCAGCATCCATATCTGAAGCATCGCCTATACTGTCACAGCTACAATCAGCTTTATTGGCCAAACATGTGAACACATACGAGGCAAATAGACTTAATACATTTTTATTATACTCCTTCAAATTGAGACCATGTATGTATTATAAAAGCTAGATAAGGCTCCACTGTTCAGTCTTACAAATATGTTCTCCTAGTGGTCACTCAAGGTATTGCAGTTAAAAATCCCCCAATGGCCCAAAAAGTATTTTCCCCATAGACCACTAAAAACTCAGTTATGACTCTTTTATTATGAGCTTTTAATACAAAGAGGTTTTATATGTGTAGCTTCCTTGCTGCAGATAGATAATAGACTTAATACATTTTTTATTATACTCCTTCAAAGTCTTCAATGCAAACATTATATAAGTCTGGATGTAAACTGCAACCACGAGGCGGCATTCATAGGATGCACATCTGCAGGCAGGATGGACATATTTAAATAACGTATACATGCTCCACTTAACACACAACCACCCCCCCCCTCCACCCCCCCCCCCCCCCACCCGTCCCTCTCCAGAGTACTCATGAAGATGTCAATCAACGGAGCACATTAACACTTCACAGACGACTTGAAGGAACAAATGGAAAAACTGGAGTTTGGGATTCATGAGTTTTGAGGAGACATGATGTGCAGCTTAACCCTTAAACAGGCCTTACTAGTTATGTCATTTGCACCTAAAGTAAGGAAGTAAGGAAGGAAGGAAGGAAGGTAGGAAGGAAAGGAGGGAAGAAGGAAGGAAAGGAGGGAGGAAGGGAAGAAGGAAGGAAAGGAGGGAAGAAGGGAAGGAAGGGAGGAAGAAGGAAGGAAAGGAAGGAGGGAAGAAAGGAAGGACAGATGAAGGAAGGAAGAAAGGACAGAAGGAGGGAACATTTACCCTAACAGCTGAACTTAGATCTGAGGAAGGAAGGAAGGAAGGAAGGACAGATGAAGGAAGGACGGAAGGAAGGAAGGACATAGGAAGGACCCGGGAGGACAACAGGAAGGTTAAAGAGTCTGTATCTCCTGGTGCACGTTGTCTGTTTAAGGGTTAACGAGTGTGTAGGAAAGGTCTGAAACCACACGGTCGCCCTGCTAGACCGTCAAGTGGTTCGCTGTCGGGTAATGGCTCACAACTCGGCACGGCCCTTCACAGTTTCTCTGTTATGTAATCCGTCACATGTAATACTTAAACCTGTGTTAGCACTCATCACTCTAATACACTACATCAGAGGTGTCAAACTCATTTTCATTCAAGGGCCACATACAGCCCAATTTGATCTCATGTGGGCCGGATCACTAAAAGGAAGGAAGGAAGGAAGGAAAAGAAGGAGGAGAAGGAAGAGAAGAGAAGACAAGAAGAAAGGAAGGAAGGAAGGAAGGAAGGAAGGAAGGAAAAGAAGGAGGGGAAGGAAGAGAAGAGAAGACAAGAAGAAAGGAAGGAAGGAAGGAAGGAAGGAAGGAAGGAAGGAAGGAAGGAAGGAAGGGAAGACCGGAGGGAAGGAAGGAATGACGAGAAGAAGGAATGAATGAAGGGAAGAAGGACAGATGTAAGGAAGGAAGGAATGAAAGATGGAAGGAAGGAAGGGAAGACCGGAGCTAAGGAAGGAAGGAAGGAAGGGAAGACCGGAGGGAAGGAAGGAAGGAAGGAATGACGAGAAGAAGGAATGAATGAAGGGAAGAAGGACAGATGGAAGGAAGGAAGGAATGAAAGATGGAAGGAAGGAAGGGAAGATCGGAAGGAAGGAAGGAAGGAAGGGAATACCGGAAGGAATGAATGAAGGACAGATGTAAGGAAAGAAGGAAGGAAGTAAGGAATGAAAGATGGAAGGAAGGGAAGAAGGGAAGATCGGAAGGAAGGAAGGAAGGACAGATGGAAGGAAGCAAGGAAGGAAGGAATGAAGAAAGGTAGGAAAGAAGGAAGAAAAAGAGGAAGAAGGAAACTTGGCCGGATTGGACCTCTTGGCGGGTCGATTCTGGCCCACGGGCCGCATGTTTGACACCCCTGCTCTACATTCACCGAGTAGTTTAGGGTTGAGCAGTATAGTGAGGATGCAGAGGAGAAGTAAGGAAAGGAAGGAAGGAAGGAAGGATGGAGGAAAGACAGATGGAAGGAAGGAAAAGAAGGAAGGACGGAGGAAATAAGGAACGAGGGAGGGAGAAAGGAAAAGAGGAAGGGAAGAAAGAAGGCAGGGAGGAGGGAAAGGGAGGAAGGAAGGAAGGAACGATTTAGTAACGGTACGGTACGACTCTACCCGCTTTGTGCCCTTTTCCACTGGGGGCCGGACCTGGGAACCGTTACCATTTGTCGTACCTGTTTCAGAGGTGGTACTAACCGAGCCGAACTGATACTAAATTGTCACGTGAACGGCGCTGTCCACTGATTGGTCGAAGGAGATGTCGTCATACATGCGACGAAGCTCGGGGTCTTTAAATAATCACCCGCGTTAAAGCACAAACACAGCGAGAACGATTTTTAGAAGATGGAAGGAAGAACAAGGAGATCATCAACATCGTGGTCGGTGACAGAAGTGCAGACCTTTCTGTGCGTGGTCGTCGCCTGCAAATTACGTCACGGCAGTGTCGACCCCGCCAACTCCGCCCATTCCAAGTAGTCCGACTAGTACCTCTTGGCAGTGGAAAAGGAACAGGGCCGGTTCTAAAAGTGGGTAGAGTCGTGCCGCGCTAAAGCGTACCGTACCGTACCGATTCTGCAGTGGAAAAGGGCCATAATTGTTCGTATTGTTGAAGAATACCAAGTCAAACTTTTTCTCCTTTATCCCCAAAATTGAGATAATCAAAATTATAAACTTCTTAAAAAAAAACCCCAAAGCAGCTTAACATGGACTGGGTGCCTGATGATATGTGATCAATTATAACATCCACAGCTGTTCATGTTCCCTTCTTTCTGTGTATGTAAAAAAAACAAAAAACTCATTAGGCCTACTTTCATTTTTTATTATTAAAAAAAGAAAAGAAACCGAGATACGAAGCTTTAAGATCCTATTTCGATAAATTTATTTAAGATAATCAATGACACAAAAAATGGCGTGAAAATCATATTTAACCCTCGTGTCGTCCTCCCGGGTCAAATTGACCCCGTCTTATTCTTCTTTCCTCCCTTCCTTCCTCCCTTCCCTTCCTTCCTTCCTTCCGCCTGTACTTCCTCCATCCCCCTTTCTTCCCTCCTTCTTTCATTCCCTCCTTCCTCCCTCCTTTCCTTCCTCCCTTCCTTATTCCTTCCTCCCTCCTTCTGTCTTTCTTTCCTCTGTCCTTCTTTCATACCTTCCTTCCTTCTTTCCTTTCCTCCCTCCTTCCTTCCTCCCTCCTTTCCTTCCTTCTTCCTTCTTTCCTTTCCTTCCTTCCTTCCTTCCTTCCTTCCTCCCTCCTTTCCTTCCTTCTTCCTTCCGCCTGTACTTCCTCCATCCCCCTTTCTTCCCTCCTTCTTTCATTCCCTCCTTCCTCCCTCCTTTCCTTCCTCCCTTCCTTATTCCTTCCTCCCTCCTTCTGTCTTTCTTTCCTCTGTCCTTCTTTCATACCTTCCTTCCTTCTTTCCTTTCCTCCCTTCTTCCTTCCCTCCTTCCTTCCTCCCTCCTTTCCTTCCTTCTTCCTTCTTTCCTTTCCTTCCTTCCTTCCTTCCTTCCTCCCTCCTTTCCTTCCTTCCTTCCTTCCGCCTGTACTTCCTCCATCCCCCTTTCTTCCCTCCTTCTTTCATACCCTCCTTCCTCCCTCCTTTCCTTCCTCCCTTCCTTATTCCTTCCTCCCTCCTTCTGTCTTTCTTTCCTCTGTCCTTCTTTCATACCTTCCTTCTATCCTTTCCTCCCTCCTTCCTTCCCTCCTTCCTTCCTCCCTCCTTTCCTTCCTTCTTCCTTCCTTCCTCCCTCCTTTCCTTCCTTCTTCCTTCTTTCCTTTCCTTCCTTCCTTCCTTCCTTCCTTCCTCCCTCCTTTCCTTCCTTCTTCCTTCCTCTCTTCCTCCTTCCTCCCTCCTTTCCTTCCTCCCTTCCTTATTCCTTCCTCCCTCCTTCTGTCTTTCTTTCCTCTGTCCTTCTTTCATACCTTCCTTCCTTCTTTCCTTTCCTCCCTTCTTCCTTCCCTCCTTCCTTCCTCCCTCCTTTCCTTCCTTCTTCCTTCCTTCCTTCCTTCCTCCCTCCTTTCCTTCCTTCTTCCTTCCTCTCTTCCTCCCTTCCTCTCTCCTTTCCTTCCTTCTTTCCTTTCTTTTCTTTCCGGAAGGACGACACAGGGTTAAAAGATTTTGATTTCACTCTCCTTTCTACTCCTCACCTGCTTTTGTGTCATCTTGCAGGATCTTTACAGCATTAGGATGTAAAATATATGTGGTTGAAACATTTCTGGCCTCCAATGGGAGAAAATTAAGAATAATATAATGTTCATTTCTAGTTACTTTTAAGTATATTTGCATCTGCCTGAAAACTATTTCTAGCTCAGGGATCATATTGTGTGTGTATCATTATGTATAGCAGCTTCTTTATTAGCACTTCTCTACCATCACGCATGTAATTGGCGATAAAAGAAAAGAAAAAGCTTACATTACATCTATATTGATAATTACGTTTGACAGGTCAAAGAGAATTACATTATCAGTCCACCTGGACCAGAACTGACCCAGACCATATAAATACATCAGCATGTGGGAAACGTTGAAGACAGGGTTGATAAGAGTTTGAACCTTATGTTAACCTTTCCTGAGAATAGAGTTATTATAGTTTGTATTATGTCAGCTTAGTTTTAGTTAGTTTAACCCTTTATAGGACATTCATTGAAAAGAAGGAAGGAAGGGAGGGAGAAAGGAGCAAGGAGGGAGGAAGGAAGGAAGGAAGGAAGGAGGGAGGAAGGAAGGAAGGAAAGGAAGGAAGGACGGAGGAAAGAAGGAAGGAAGGAAGGTAGGGGGGAGGAAAGAAAGAGAGAAGGAGGGAGGGAGGAAGGGAAGAAAGAAGGAAGGACGAAAGAAGAAAGGGGGATGGTGGAAGGAAAGAAGGAAGGGAGGAGAGAAGGAGGGAGGGAGGAAGAACAGATGGAAGGAAGGAAAGGAAGGACGGAAGAAGGAAAGAAGGAAGGGAGGAAGGAAAGAAAGGAAGGAAGGATATTTTGGGATATTTACAGAAGTTACCAAATATAATTATTTAAAGGGTTAACAAGTAATTAGCTTTAGAGAAGGCCCTGTCCCCGTTACACAGGAAGAAGTCTCTTTTCAGATTAACTCAAAACTGCCAAAATTAAAACTAATAGAGCGCTCAAACAAGAAAAGCTGTGGAGACAAACAAAACTGCAGTCTTTTGGTTTTTGGAAAACATCTACATGACTTTTGCAGGTGACAAATTTTTATCTCAAAACACATTTTGCTGAAAGGTGATGAGTTTGATTCTCTAGATGGATGCAAATGAAGCTGAAACTCATATGTCAACTCATGTGTTTGGTTTCCCTCATTTTTATGTCCCATGGGTCAAAGATTAGGAAAAAAGGGAGGGGAGGAAAGAAATGTGGGAAGAAGGAGGAAGGAGGGCGGGAAGGAAGGAGGGAAGGAAGGAAAGGAGGAAGGAAGGAAGGAAGGAAGGAAATGAGGGAAGGAGGAAGGGAAGGGAGGGGAGGAAAGAAATGTGGGAAGAAGGAAGGAGGGAAGGAAGGAAAGGAGGGAGGAAGGAGGGAAGGAAGGAAAGGAGGAAGGAAGGAGGGAAGGAGGAAGGAGGGAGGAAGGGAGGAAAGAAGGAACAGTCAAAACAGACGGGGTCAAATTGACCCAGGTTGACGACAGGAGGGTTAAAGAAACGGATCTGAACAGCAGCTCAGTGTTCCTGGTAGTCGGGGTAGAAGAAGAACAGAAGAGAACATGAGCAAAAAATAAAAAATAATAAAGTATGTGTGAAATACTTAACAACATAATAAAGAAATAAGATTATAAGATTGAAATAAGATTGGCAACTACATCACACACTTACTGTATTTTCCTCAAAGGAATGTATTTTTCTCAGGATTGCTCTCGGCCAACTTCTCCATGACCTCGTGGTGGGGGGGGGGGCGCGGAGAGGGGAGCGTGGTGGGGGGGAGCGCGGAGAGGGGGGGAGCGTGGAGAGGGGAGCGCGGCGAGGGGGGGGAGCGTGGTGAGGGGGCGCGAGGCCTCGATGGTCCGGACAGTGGAACTACTTCTTGCTGTCGTCCATATATCATTCATTTGGACATTCACTCCCTTGAATGGTGCATCACTTCCAGATAAGCACATGATAACAGAGATTAATCTAGCCAGGTTAATATTTGGGATGTCATAGAAGCCCCCCCCCCAACCCCCCCCCCCCCCCCTTAGGAACCCTTGCAGACCAGAAACCTACGGTGGCCCTGAAGTTCAAAACACAACAGCAAATCAGTGTTTTGTGTTTTGTACTTCAGGGCCACCGTAGGTTTCTGGTCTGCAAGAGTTCCTAAAGGGGGGGGGGGGGGGCATCTATGACGTCCCAAATATTAACCTGGCTAGATTAATCTCTGTTATCATGTGCTTATCTGGAAGGGTTGATGCACCATGACACTTCAGGGCCACCGTAGAAACCTCATCAAACCCCGTGCATGCAAGTAATTCAAAGCTGTAGAGAGGAATGACTGGGATGGGATGTTTCACCATGACTGTTCAGGGTCTTTTTCTTTTACATTTGAGAGCTGTAAAGACACCATATATATTTATTTTAGCTGGACTTTTCCTGATGTGACTCCAAATATACAAAAATAGGAATAAAAAGCAAGATTGACCTGTTTTTATTAAAAGTTCAAAAATTAGCATTCATTGTTGTAGTCGTATATCATCTATAAAATTCTCCTGGATGATAAAATATTGACTGTGATTGTGAATGTCTTGTTTTATTATAAGATTAATCTAATATTTATTAATGACTGATGGGGGAATTTAGAGACTAATGGTGAGTCAGAATATGAACAGTATCTCTCTCTAAAGCTCTCTTTTAGACATTACTTCATTTTCTCAGAAGTCCACAAAGACAGAAACTGGAATGAAGTTGTCATCATGTCTTGCTTTCAGTGCTTGCCTCAGCAGTGAAGCCGAATCCACAGCACAGCGGACCTGCCCTTCAAGCATCTCAATCGTGTCACTGTATACGGCTTCCAGGTTTCCATGGACAAAGGCCAGCCAGAGGTCAGTCAGTGGATCTTGGAACATTGTTCGGAGGACAAGAGGACATTTGTACTCAGAAAGAAAAAGGATTTCAATGGCACGTACAATTTCAGTCACTCTTTCTAAAGCAGGGAGAACGGACAGCCTGCAAATGTTGCTGTGTCCTAAACAGTTTTAGTACTTCTGTTCTGGCCTATAAACTCACAAAAGCTCCTCAGTCTTTCTGCTATGGTGGTGAAAATATGATATATTTATGAGCAGGTACACAACATTAAAGAGAATCATAACTAAAGCTGTTCTGGTCACCCTAGTTGTTTATTTAGCCTACACAATGCTAGCTAAAAAATGCTAAAAGGCTAAAAAAAACTTGATGACATTATGTAAATATCTCTTGAGTCTTTGCCAGCTGTCGTCGACACACCCAGAGTAACGAGTGAGAAGTGATGGAGGTGATGTTCGCTTCACTCTGCTGCTCGGAGCAAAATAAACTGTGTGAGAAAATAGGTAGCTTATTTATACAATGTGTGCTAATAGGAAAGCTAGCTTGGACGTTAGCAAACGTTAGCAATGGGTGAGAAGTGGTGTAGGTGATGATGTTTGCTAATAGGAAAGCTAGCTTGGGCAGGGAGCGTACCTATGTTCCCCGGGTCCTATGTTCCCCGATCGCGGCTAACTCATCTGCTAGCTCGGCTGCTAATTCGGGGGCTAGCTCGGCGGCTAATTCATCTGCTAACTCCGCTGCTAACTCATCTGCTAACTCGGCTGCTAACTCATCTGCTAACTCGGCTGCTAATTCGGCTGCTAGCTCGGCGGCTAACTCGGCAGCTAACTCAGCTAACTGGCTAACTGTAGACGGGATCATCCCTATGTTCTCCGGTCACATACAAAGCGGGGAACATAGGGATGACCCCGCTTGGGCGTTAGCAAATGTTAGCAATGGGTGAGAAGCGGTGTAGGTGATGATGTTTGCTAATAGGAGAGCTAGCTTGGGCGTTAGCAAACGTTAGCAATGGGTGAGAAGTGATGTAGGTGATGATGTTTGTTCACTTCTACTGCCGTTATGCTATCAAGATCATTTGAAAATAAAAACTTAGCACATATTAACTTTAAATAAACCCTGTTGAGCTACAATCATTCAACTTTCTGGTTCATTCGGATTCATTTTAGCCATTAAATATTATATCCAATACGTCATTTTAAGGCACAAACATGAGTAGAAGTCTTCACCATGGACTCAAAACCCATTTCAGGTCCACAAATAGTTGTTCATGGACTCGAGCACTGACTCGCCGTGCTGCATTTAAAAAGGCCTGAAAGCAGATTTATTGGGCAGCGTCTTCGTTATGTTTCTGCTACGTTTAGCTCCAGATTAATAGGGACGTTACACTCAGGTTGCTGCAGCACAACATCGGCAGGTCTAGAGTCCTCAGCGCCTACCCATGAGCCCTTGGGACTGCGCAGTAAATCAAACAGGAAATGCAGCAGAAAGCCTAATAAAGTTATTCTAATGATAGCAATCTCCGCGGGATCACCTCCGATGTATGTTGTGGAAACTTCTCTCTCTCTCTCTCTCTCTCTCTCTCTCTCTCTCTCTCCCTCTCTCTCTTTCTCTCTCTTTCTCTCTCTCTCTCTCTCTCTCTCTCTCTCTCTCTCTCTCTCTCTCTCTCTCTCTCTCTCTCTCTCTCCCTCTCTCTCTCTCTCTCTCTCTTCTGCCAAGCTGCCTGTGCTAAAAGCCAAACATTTTCAAAACACATCCTCCAACACCAAATGTGGAGAAGCGGAAACTGAAGGTTAGAGGTGTGGAAATTAATAACATTAATCACCAAGTTGCTTTCTACCCTTCTACCCTCCCTCTCTCGCGCTTTGCCTTTCGGTTTTTTGAGGAGACGAGATTAAACATGAACCAACTCAGGGGGGATTGAATCCGTCCTTCTGATCACATTAATTCAGCAACACCATGCTCACATGAATATGTATGCTGATTTGTGGAAAAAGTGGCACATGCCCTTGTCTTTATCCTGATTAATTCCATTATCACATTTTAATTTTCAGTACGATGGCCCAACATTTTCAGTCAGGTGACTAAAAATTTACTCCAGAATAAGTTTTTTTAGATGAGGCCTTTACAGACAGTTGAGGGTCTCTAGCTGATTTTGGGCGGTCTCAGCTATAAAGCATTACATTCCTGGTCTTGTATTTCTATTTGGGGCTGACACCTTTGGACCCTGCAGGAGAAAGGGTTAGGGAAAACCAAATAAAATACTAAGGTAAACTGTAAAAACATCTTTCTTATCAAGTCTAATTGAGTCCTGACTGTTTTTATTTCCTTAAAACAAACAAACCAACAGTAAAAATCTAAGAAACTTGTTCCAAATGACCTTATTTCAAGCATTTCTTTAAAAAATCAAGTTTAATTTTCCTCAATCTGGATTTTTTTCTTCTTGAAACAAACTGATTTCAATTGGAAACAAGTTGAAAGATTACAACAGTTCATCTTTATACAACTTCATCTGTATAATTCCATTATCACATTTTAATTTTCAGTACGATGCCCCAACATTTTCAGTCAGGTGACTAAAAATTTACTCCAGAATAAGTTTTGGATGAGGACACACATGGGTGATTTTAGACAGGGGCCAGGGTGGGCCAGGGCCCCTGTAGAATTGGTCCTGGCCCCCCCTAAGGCCCCTGTGCCGAGCAGCCAATGATATAAAAAATAATTTCTAACCGCTGGCGCAAAGAGCGGAACGAGTTTGCAACGTTACGTGTATTGACGGATGATTCCAAGCGCAACACACACAGGAAGTGTGTAGTTGATCATTGACCCTAGCACCAGGAGCTGCATGATGGAGCTTTAGACTCATGAAATTCAACATTTTTTTTTTTTTTTAATGAAGAAAGTTGGTATGTTAGAGCTGAATGAATATGTTCTAATGCAAGATGAGGTTTTCAGCTTTTAATTCAATTAATTAATGACATGCTTTGTATGTGCTTCAGATGCTGAAGCAGGTGTGTTTGCAGGTATTTTAGGCAACACTGGGTTTAGAAAAAGGCCGATATTTGGCAAAAGTAGGTCGAAGAATATAAGGTACATGGGCCCCCCCTCAAAACATGTTGGCCCCTCTCTGGCCCCCCTGGTAATTTTGGTCTAGAATCGCCACTACACAGGCCCAGACAGTTGAGGGTCTCTAGCTGATGTTGGGCGGTCTCAGCTATAAAGCATTACATTCCTGGTGTTGTATTTGTATTTGAGGCTGACACCTTTGGGCTGCCCTTTTATTCCACTCCTCGACCGGAGACATAACAGCTTTTGTGTGAAGTTTAGAGGCAGACGCAACAACACAAGTGTGGCTCCAGACCTTCAACCTCTGTTTATGATTCAAGCATCTCAAGCATAATGTTGTGAAACGGACAGATGGGTCTACGACGCTTCCAAAGAATTCTGTTATCTCCAAAAGTTGATGCCAAAGCCTCGAGTCCATTCAGTCGGCTGTGTGTGTTTAACCCTTTACAGGACACTCATTGAAAGGAAGGAAGGAAGGATGGATGGAAGGAAGGAAGGAAGGAAGGAAGGAAGGAAGGAAGGAAGGAAGGAAGGAAGGAAGGAAGGAAGGAAGGAAGGGAAGAAAGGAGGGAGGAAGGAAAGGAAGGAGGGAGGAAAGAAGGAAGGAAGGAAGGTAGGGGGAGGAAAGAAAGAGAAGGAGGGAGGAAGGGAAGAAAGAAGGAAGGAAGGAAGAAGAAAGGGATGGAGGAAGGAAAGAAGGAAGGGAGGAGCGAAGAAGGGAGGGAGGAAGAACAGATGGAAGTAAGGAAAGGAAGGAAGGAAGGACGGAGGAAGGAAAGAAGGAAGGGAGGGAGGAAGGACAGATGGAAGGAAGGACGGAGGAAATAAGGAACGATGGAGGGAAAAAGGAAAAGAGGAAGGGAAGAAAGAAGGCAGAGAGGAAGGGAAGGAAGGAAGGAAGGAAGGAAGGAAGGAAGGATATTTTGGGATATTTACAGAAGTTACCAAATATAATTATTTTCCCAATAAAGGATTAAAGCCGCAGGAACACATTTCTCTCTATCGATGTCTGTTTAACGTGTTGGTCAATGATGGGTTTTGGGTCCGTGTGGTTTAGTCAAATTTAAGCGTTTGAATAACTTGTGCACATCCGTCTTTCTGTGGGCGGATCATACCATTTCTGCTTTTAATCTGTTTTAAGAGAATCTATTAGAGGATTATGGTAAAAATGTCCAAGTGGTGTAACCATAAAAACTTTGTACCAAATAAATAAACATGCTTAAAGCTGCTAAATTCTCAATAAAACACCATATCAACTAGTTTGGCATGATCTTACATCCTTCCTTCCTTCCTTCCTACCTACCTACCTACCTACCTAACACCATATCAACTAGTTTGGCATGATCTTACATCCTTCCTTCCTTCCTTCCTACCTACCTACCTACCTAACACCATATCAACTAGTTTGGCATGATCTTACATCCTTCCTTCCTTCCTTCCTACCTACCTACCTACCTAACACCATATCAACTAGTTTGGCATGATCTGTGGGCGGACCGTACCATTTCTGCTTTTAATCTGTTTTAAGAGAATATATTAGAGGATTATGGCCAAAAATGTCCAAGTGGTGTAACCATAAAAACGTACTACAATTCTCAATAAAACACCATATCAACTAGTTTGGCATGATCTTACATTATAACTTTTTATATTAAATAAAAGTAATAATGGAATTTAATTGTTCTACATATTAAATTTAAACTGGGGAATCATTTCAATGTTTTAATTTAAATGAAGTAATTATTAGTATAAGTACAATTAAATACACTTTAGGAGGATAAAATATTTAACATTTATCATTATTTTATGGTTACACCATTTGACATTTTCAGGAGCATTCAGTCTTACTTACAGTTTTTGTTTTTTTAAATGGTGTAAATGTCATTTTCAAATAACATAAAACCAACAAACATATAGAATTGACCTTTTAACAAACCTGATGCTGCTTTTAAGACCATTTTTAAAGATGGTTTTGAATTGCTCTTATTTGTCACTGACCCATAAAAAAAAGAATATTATAACATTAACCCTTTATAGGACACTCATTGAAAGGAAGGACGGAGGAAAGGAAGGAAGGAAGGAAGGTAGGGGGGGGGGCAGAAAGAGAGAAAGAGGGAGGGAGGAAGGGAAGAAAGAAGGAAGGAAGGAAGAAGAAAGGGGGATGGAGGAAGGAAAGAAGGAAGGGAGGAGAGAAGGAGGGAGGGAGGAAGAACAGATGGAAGTAAGGAAAGGAAGGAAGGAAGGATGGAGGAAGGAAAAAGGGAGGAAAGACAGATGGAAGGAAGGAAGGACGGAGGAAATAAGGAACAAGGGAGGGAGAAAGGAAAAGAGGAAGGGAAGAAAGAAGGCAGGGAGGAAGGAAAGGAAGGAAGGAAGGAAGGAAGGATATTTTGGGATATTTACAGAAGTTACCAAATACGATTATTTGCCCAATAAAGGGTTAAGCAATGTTGGGTAGGGGACACTGAAAGAAAGAAGGAGCTATAATATTAATAAATATTAATAAATGTCTCATGGTAAGGAAATATACATCACTGACTGCAGCCGAGAGTGAAAATCAACTCTCTCTCTCTCTCTCTCTCTATTTATTGAGTCTGTGGCCTGTTGTTCATTTTCTAGGAATCGAGCTGAAGTGGCCTCTTGTTATTTCGAGTACTAATTGAACCCATTTTCCTTTTCTAAACCTGTCTTACCACTTCCATTTTAAAGCAATAACTCATCGATGAACAACACCACTCAGCAGTCGCCACTTGTCACAATGGTTCCACTTATGCATTGACCAAAACAGACTCAACAGTGAAAGTTGCATCACACATGTTCAGACCGCCGTCGGTCGGTGGGTGCGTCAAAGTGCCAACGCCACTTCTGAGTCTGAATTGCGTTTTTAATATATTCAGTTTTTTCGGCTGTTTTTTAAAAAAGCAGAGAGTTGAAAGCGTAGCAGCAGATAAACCGATGCATGTTAACCCTTTATTGGGCAAATCATCGTATTTGGTAACTTCTGTAAATATCCCAAAATATCCTTCCTTCCTTCCTTCCTTCCTTCCTTTCCTTTCCTTCCTCCCTGCCTTCTTTCTTCCCTTCCTCTTTTCCTTTCTCCCTCCCTCGTTCCTTATTTCCTCCGTCCTTCCTTCCTTCCTTCCATCTGTCTTTCCTCCCTTTTTCCTTCCTCCATCCTTCCTTCCTTCCTTTCCTTACTTCCATCTGTTCTTCCTCCCTCCCTCCTTCTCTCCTCCCTTCCTTCTTTCCTTCCTCCATCCCCCTTTCTTCTTCATTCCTTCCTTCTTTCTTCCCTTCCTCTTTTCCTTTCTCCCTCCCTCGTTCCTTATTTCCTCCGTCCTTCCTTCCTTCCATCTGTCTTTCCTCCCTTTTTCCTTCCTCCATCCTTCCTTCCTCTTCCTTTCCTTACTTCCATCTGTTCTTCCTCCCTCCCTCCTTCTCTCCTCCCTTCCTTCTTTCCTTCCTCCATCCCCCTTTCTTCTTCCTTCCTTCCTTCTTTCTTCCCTTCCTCCCTCCCTCTTTCTCTCTTTCTTTCCTCCCCCCTACCTTCCTTCCTTCCTTTTTTCCTCCGTCCTTCCTTCCTTTCCTCCCTCCTTCCTTCCTTTCCTTCCTCATTCCTTCCTTTCCTCCCTCCTTCCTTCCTTTCCTTCCTTCTTTCCTTCCTCCGTCCTTCCTTCCTTCCTTCCTTTCCTTACTTCCATCTGTTCTTCCTCCCTCCCTCCTTCTCTCCTCCCTTCCTTCTTTCCTTCCTCCATCCCCCTTTCTTCTTCCTTCCTTCCTTCCTTCTTTCTTCCCTTCCTCCCTCCCTCTTTCTCTCTTTCTTTCCTCCCCCCCCTACCTTCCTTCCTTCCTTTTTTCCTCCTTCCTTCCGTCCTTCCTTTCAATGAGTGTCCTATAAAGGGTTAAGGTATTTTCTAGAAATTTGGCAGTTTTTTGACTTTTTCCTCCAACATGTCCTCTGAGGTTTCCAGACTGAGAAGAATCCTATTCAGCCTTTGCTTTTGATATTTCCTAAATGTCCTTAAATCATCTTGAACCTTTGCAATATATGAACCTTATTGAACTTAATTCAGCGGATTTAAGTAAAGCATGCTCGCATCTGTGTCCCTGTCTGTAGATGTGTGAGTTGTGATCTTCCACAATCACGCACGATGCTGATCCGGGAGAAGTTGACACGTCCTGGTCGGCAATCTGCATGGTTGCTGAGGTGCGGATACTTCATTCAGGCAATTCTTCCCTCTGATCATAATTGCACAGTGACAGATGGGCAATGGCGGAGCAGGCAAGTATACAGCGTGCATAGAAATGTGCTCATAGCTGTGAACAGAAACAGCCTCAAAAGCAATCAGGTGTGTTTTCTTTGACAACTTGCTCGTCTACGTAACAACGACTTCCTCGCACAGAGCTGCATAAAAATGGACATAAGTTCCAGGGAAAGATGCAAGTTTGAGATATGAAGGGTTGTTAATCTTCTCTGGTGAAGGTGAATGATGGAAATTGTGGCCATTTTTTGAATCAGAGAGCTTCACTAGCGAGATAATGGAGCAGTTGTGTGGCCTCTTGCCACCTTTCCCTCCTCGACAAGTAAGCATCAAGAGAAAGGAGGGAGAACGGAGAAGAAGCAGTTAAATTGCCTTAACAGCTGTGCAGGGTATGAATAACTCGTTAGCTGTGTGCATTTTAAGTCATCAAATCCCGAAACCCCTCACCTACCCCTCATTTGCAAAGGGGACAGGAGGGAGGTGCTAATTAAAGTGATAAAGAGAACAAATCTTATCAAATCTGGAGCAGGATTTTTTTTTTTTTTTTAGAGGGTGGGGTGGAGGTGTTGGTGTGTGTGGAGGAAAGAAATCCATGGTTACATCTGTATTCTCAAACACTCAGGGAAGGTGCTATTTCATGTTTAATTAATTAAGCAGTCTCTTTAACTGTATCTTGACAAATGTGATGCCAATTAGATAGTGAAGAGAAATTGTTTATTGCTAATTAATGGTTGATTTCAGGGGAAAAGAAGTTAAATCCTTTTGGTATTGTACCATTTTGTCTTTAACTGTTATAATGCATAAATGAGCATCTACCTCTTTTTTTTCTTTTTGCTGTGCGGCTCACCTTATTGTTGCTGCTTCAAGGAGGAAAGTTTGAGGTTTTCATCTTTAATTCAAGCAATAGAAAGCAAAACTGGCAGATTAGCAGTTAAAACAATCAATGGATGGGTCCATCTTTACAAACTGCAGCCGAGACATTTATTTAAAACACTGTTAAACATATTCTTGGATTAATGTGTTTAAAAAAGGGTCCATTCGTCTAAATAATATGAATTTAATCTACTTTTGCAGCTACAGAAAATAATTGGTATTTTCATAAATGTAGTTTAAATAAAGATATGGGTCAAGCTGGCATGTGTGTGATACTTTTATACAACATGGAGCAGTTGTAAAAGCAAATAAAATGTATTAAGAGGAACTTAATTTAAATATTAAGAGGAAAAATGAGGAGTCAAGAGGTCAGAATTGATTCAGGGGGCCTAATCCCAATCCTAACTGGGATTACTCAAATTACTGTTAGGCTCCAAATCCACTTAACCCAATTATTTCTCTCTTAATATTCCCATTAAATTCCTCTCAGTATGATTTCTATGTGTTTTGAGGTTGTCAGCTGTGCAGAGAGCCACAGACACATTAGCAGCAGAGCCCCTCTCGGTCAGTGAGGATATTGCAAAAGCTAGCAGAGAGAAGAATCAAGTCAGATTAAAATCACTTCATGAGTTTGTTTCAGTGACATAAATAAACACAATGCTGAGTTAAGATCACAGTTCAGGTCAAACATGAGCAAGTAGAAACTATATATATGGTCAGTGTGGGAATTCAAGCAGCAGGGATGAAGCTGAGAGGATGATGATGATGAGATTACAGCACCGGGTTAACCCTCCTGTTGTCCTAGAGTCAAGGAAGGAAGGGAGGAAGAAGGAAGGAAAGAAGGAAGGAAGGAAGGAAGGAAGGAAGGAAGGAAGGAAGGAAAGAAGGAAGGAAGGAAAGGAGGGGGGGAAGGAAGGGAGGAAGGACGGTAAGACAGGGGGAAGGAAGGAAAGAAAGGGGGAAGGAAGGAAGAAGGAAGGAAAGGAGGAAGCAAAGGGGGAAGAAGGAAGGAAGGAAAGGAGGGAAGGACAGAAGGAGTGAGGGGGAAGGAAGGACAGAAGGAAGGAAGGAAGGGGCAATGTGACCCGGGAGGACGATACGAGGGTTAAAGTGAAGTTCTGTGTTTGTGTAACATAGAATTACTCATTTTTTTATAATAATGTTGAAAATGGAAAATCAGTTTCTAGTTTGGTGTGAACAGAACTAAATGGATCACAAATGTGTTTTCATGTTATAAAGTTGACACAAAAACCAGAAAATGTCTCTTAACCTGCTTACTTTATTCTTTCTTCTGTCTTTGTGTTTTCAGGTTTGATTCATTTTCTCACTTTTTGGATGCCGAGCTGAAAGTTAGGAACTGCTAAGAGGTGCTTGGACCCTGCAGGAGAAAAGAAAACCAAATAAAATACTAAGGTAAACTGTAAAAACATCTTTCTCATCAAGTCTAATTGAGTCCTGAATGTTTTTATTTCCTTAAAACAAACAAAACCAACAGTAAAAATCTAAAAACTTCAACGTTCAAAATGACCTTATTTCAAGCATTTCTTTAAAAATCAAGTTTAATTTTCCTCAATCTGGATTTTTCTTCTTCTTGAAACAAACTGATTTCAATTGGAAACAAGTTGAAAGATTACAACAGTTCATCTTTATACAACTTCATCTGTAATTGAATTGAAATGCCACTTGACAAATTCCTCCACAGAATGAACAAACCAGATTGTGTCTGTAGTTGTACGTTCATGATAACTCGTCTGATGTTGTAGATTCTGGCAGATTTTATTGTTCTATTACAGTTCTCATCTTCTAATTGAATCACCTAATGACTGAGGACCTGCAGCTGTGAGATGGTGGGTGGGTCATATAAATACAGACTGCAAGTCAGCACACTGAGAAAAAAAAAAAAAAAAAAGCCTGAGACTGAAACAAATGTGCAGAAATGTTTATCAGCTCATCTTCTCACACATAGATAAATGTATAAATGTGACGGCCATGTTTTAAAGCCAAGAAGCTGTAGATGTAGATTCAGTGTTCAATTTGTTCATATTGACAGATTCCTTATAGATTTTTAGCTCTCTTAAATATTAAACCAACATCAAAGTTAGCTTATTTTAATCAAAGCACAAATCATCAATCTGAGAGGAGGTTTCATCTTTGCATTATTTCAGTTTCTTCAGCTCAACAAACTCAATCCAAACTAAACCGGGTTCACATCATGTGTCACCCATGAGACTGACCTAATACTAACACTAAGCCTGACCTCCGAGTGCACGCCAATATTCACAAGCACATTCAGATCCCACAAACACCAACAGCACCCGAAGTCATAAAAAATGCCTTTTGTTCCTCGACACTTCCTCCCATTGAAACCACTTGTGAATTATCATTTTCTCAGGGAATACAGTCTGCCGTCATCTTTCAATTACCGTATGCCAAAGTGAATGAGTTCCTCTTAAAATAGCAACATGACACGCTGCAACTTTCTCTGTGTTGGGCCGCTAGAAACATTTTCTAATGTGTCGTGTCGCTGGTTGATGTAAGCTGAGTAGGAGAGCTCTGGTTGAACACAGTCTGGCTTCACTCGTTATGAAAGTACAAGCTGAACTCTTACGGTCAACAGGATTATCATTCAGATATGAAGTCCTATATGTGTTTAATTTATGGGCGTTGGGTGCTTAATTGTGTTGAGACAGGCACCCAGAGTAAATCTATTCTGCATATAATCAGAAATTTACAACTTTTCCATCTCTGGCGCCATCCACAGAAGAAGCGTCTGAGCATGCTGGGGAATGGGGACGAGGAAAGTGTGCGTGAATTTTAATTGCGCTCACAGCAACACAGCCGGCGACTGCAGTGACACACACCAGCGTTCCCCAAGGTATAAAAATTTAAAATCAACTAAGTAAAAAAGAAAGTTGCCTTAAATGGGGTGGAGGAATGGAGGGGAGGAGGGGGGGTGTTGCAGTGGCATATCCAAATGAAGAGAGAGAGAGAAACGGAGGGACTCAATTCCCCTAAGATGGTTTATTATTCCGTGCTAAAATGAAGCGGGAGCAAGGAGTGGTAGTCAGCGATGCGTCAGAGTTGCTCTTTGAAGACATTAAAAAGCTGAACGCACAACAAAGACCAGATGTTCCAACATGCCTTATTTATGCACCCATCAGCCTGCTTCCCATGTCCACAAAACACCAGCATATTTCTACCTTTTAAACTTGCACACAGCTCTCCCTGAAAGAGCGCTGCTTTTCACTGATTCTTCACCGTGTGTGTGCCGAGTGTGTGTCTGTCATCTGGAGGAATTGTGGGACAATCAGCGAACATTCCCGGTTTTCTCTGCAATCATCTCCGGTTGAAGTTTAACGAGGTGGAAACCAATACAGAGTTTTTCTGTTTGTGCATGACTGTAAATGCTCCAACACACACTGCACAGTATCGATAGACTGGCTCAGAGTCTGTGTGTGTGTGTTGGTGTGTGTGTGTGTGTGACAGCTTTGACAGGCTGCTCCTTTTGTACAAAATCATATTTTGACCCAAATACATGCACACTTTAAGAGCATGCATCCTTGCACACATGCATCAGTGTTTTTGCATATGCATAAGTGAGCATACACGCGACATATAGCAAACATACTGCACATGGTCCCCTCTACCTCCTCCGTAAAAGCTGTTGTGTGAAATCATCAACAGTATATTGCCTGGATTTCACTCTTCCACAGACAGGAGGAAGAGATCCTTAAACAAAAATCTGTTCAGTTCAATTAAAAAACAGGGAGCTATCTGCTCCGGTGCGGGAGGGGGAATCGAGGAAACAAAGAGTGCTAAATTGATGGCACCACAATAAAAACTATTAGCTGGGGAGTCGACAGATGCTGATGTGCCGGTCTCCTTTCCAGGGATTATTATTTATTTACACTTCTCAATCACAGCCTCCCAGATGCCAGCCCGGACTCTGGCGTGGCACGCACACCCAGAGGGAGGGAGGGAGGGGAGGAGGTAGGAGGGAGGAGGGAAGAGGAGGAGGAGGAGGAGGGAACTCTGGGTAATAGAGTAGGCTGGTAGAGGAGATGGTGGTGTGTTCTTCCTTGTAAACGGGTCAGGAGGTGAAACGTTGCTTTGATGGAAATGTCTGAGTAGAGCTTTGGTCGCGTGCCAGCCACAAATTGACTAAAATATACCTGATGTTGGTGTTTTTTGTGTTGTTTTTTTTTAGGGTGGGTGCTGGTGGGGGGGGGGGGGTTTCTTCTCCATCCTTTGGAAGATTCTTAATCGCCAGTGTACTAATAGGCCTGCGCGCATCTGTCACTTAGAAGCAAATTGCTTCATTTAAAGAAAAAAACTGTACACAGAATGCATCCAATCCTGCAAAAGATTGGTTATACAAAAGCATGGGAATGTGGACTCTGAGGTCATTGTGACTTAATTTGATTTTGTTCAGCATCTGAAGACAACACGTATTAAGCTGTCTAATGATTGAGCTGTGATAAGACGGCAGCCATTCATCGAAACACTGCTCGGAGACACTCAGTCAGCTTATATCAATTTCTTTTCTCTCTGCAGTTCATCCCTCCTCTGCTTGCTCTTCCCTGCTCTCTTCCCCAAAGCAGCAGTTGAAGACGCTGATTTGGATTTGTCAGACTTGATGGAGGGTTTTTTTTTTTTTCCCCTTCACAGACGCCTGTCCTTGCCTCTTCTCTGGTCTGGAGAGCGTCTGAGATGTGTGCCCAGCACCGCTCAGTATGCACGTTGCCTCCCTTTCTCTCTCTCTCTCTCTCTGTCTCTCTCTCTCTCTCTCTCTCTGCCTCTCTCTCTCTCTCTCTCTGCCTCTCCCCCCTGAAAAACATCTTTATTCAGCTTCTTCG
>NC_070587.1:424014-454014 GCF_027409825.1 Scomber japonicus | reverse complement strand
ACACACAGCTACATTAAACTTGCCACGGAGGAAGCTAGTTCTGCGCTAGCTATAAGTTGCCTTGGTTAATGGAAGGAACTCACTTTACTGTAATTCAGGAGTCTTACTGATGAAAAGCCGGACTGTCCTTTGTCGATCTTGATGGACTACCTCCCAGTACAAGGGAATCAAAACAGTAGAGTCAGTTTAATGGATGGAGTTGCCGTCTGTAAAACCACAATGCTAAGCTAAAAGACGCTAACAGGCTTCGTCAAGCTGAGAGGAACCTGAGAGTTAAATCACATTTGTCTGTGGGTTCAACACTCACCTTTTCTTTATGTAAAAATATAAAATATTGATTAGTGTAGCTTCAAAAATCTCCAAACATGTTCACTTGTATTGGCAGATTTCATCTTTGTTCATAAAATAAAGAAAGAAACTGACTTGACTAGATCTGACACATGACAATGCTGACTTACATATCTACTATAAATATAAATATCTCTATACAGTGGATTGATTTCTCTCACACACACAAACACACATGCTGATGATGATGTGGTTGAAGTTGCTCAGCCGTAGTATTAACAAGGATTAAGTTTGGTTCATTTGCTCTCTGTGTGAAGGAGGAGACACCTCTCGGAAATGTTCAGGCAGTTTGAACAATTAAATTTATTAAAGGAATCAAGTTGTCATCCTGAACTTTCTGTACTTTTAATGACAAGCCATATTTGCAGGGACTAAGCGCTTCTTTTAGTGTGTGAACGAAGTACCAGGTTAAATATTTAAAAAGACTTAAAATGAGTTTTTGAATTTAATTTACTATTATAGATTCCCAAAAGATAAAAAACCAAAGCTAATATTAACTAATATCAACTAATTTTTTCAGTTAAGGACACTTGAGTCTGTCCCTCCTCTCACAGTCAAAGAGGTTAAAAACAGAAAAAGGAAAGTTTTCTGTTTTTGGAGCAACTCTGAGACAATCATATGCTTTTTCTAAGTTGTGTTAGACTTTATAGAAAGAAACATTTGTTGAAAGCTGCAAAATAAAAATAAAATAATGCTGCTTTAATTCAGTTTTATACGTTATCTGCTTCACTTTTTAGTCTAAACATAACAGACTGATATAAACTAATGTCACAACATGCACAGATAGATAAGATACTTCTCTTATTTTTTTTTTATATTGAACAAAAACATGATGAAAATGAAAATGAAAATGAAAAGAAGAGTTGCTGAGCTTCAGGTTTTGACAGCATGCAAAGCAAAGTCACGGAGACAGAAAGAAAGAAAAAAAAAAGAGAGGGAAAATAACTCCTGAGTGTTGGAGCTGTGTAGATATAGTATCAGAGGTGACACAAAGGAACAACGTGTGTGCAGCAGTATTACACCGTTAACTGTCATGTTGATGGTGAAAACGCACGGCTAAATAAGACATGCCAACACCAGCGTAAATATTAATTTCACTGGTGTTTATTTTTCTGAGTTGTGGTCGATTAATAAGTAGATTGATGCACGCTCCGGGGTTTAGAAGTCAGCAGAGAGTAAATGGGTTGATTTCCTACGTGCCTAACTGGCTCTAAACACAACATCACTCTCTTTTCCGTCGTGAGCTGTTTGAGTGGTGCTCTACTATTTTTAAGCCGGTGTTGCGACCTCTGTCTGCTTCTCTGTTTCCACCAAATAATTTCAATTAATTGCTTTGACTTCAGGTTGCGAGTGGATGTGACTTCTCGTCTGTAACTACTCGTCTGCAGATTAGATTTTTGACTAAATCTCTCTAATGGCGGAGCATGACTCCATTAGTCCATTTAAGAGTGTGTTGTCTTGAGTGTGTCTGTGTGAGTGTGTGTGTGTGTGTGTGTGTGTGTGTTCATACAGTAAGTGAACAAGAGAAATTTGAATCCAGTCTTTGCGAAACGCCTCTGATGTGATATTTAACTGTTATATTTAAACATTTCTTCACATATTTTGCTTTAAATCTTTCATATATTTTAAAGATTTCGATGTCATGATTTCTTCCTGCAGTGCTGTACCTATAGTATCCGAGGCAGATGTACTCATTTTGTAGAAATATGTCCCCTTTTTATATTAAAATATATATGCATTAATGCTGTATTGTTGTTCACGGTCCATGAGGAGCTGATTTTACTCTATGTACAGTCTAGCAGTGTAGTCCAGAGTGTCTCATCTCAAGGGTCTGGCCAATATATTAATAAATAAATAAATAAAAAGTTTATTTGATCTTTGCCGTCTCTGTGAAATATGATATAATTTCATCTCTCTGGACCTTGAACAGTGAAAAATGACAAAGTGTCCCTACTGGTTTGATATTTGTAGGTAAACCAGTAATTATAGTTATCAGATAGATGAAGTGGGAGAAGAAGTACAGTATTTCTCTCTAAGTTGAAGTGAAGTAAATGTATAAAGTAGCATGAAATAGTCTGGAAATACTTAAATTAAGCACAAGTATCTTAAAACTTACAGTATACAGTATGTGACAATAAATATAGTTGCTTTCCATCGATACCTTTTTATACTGTTCTGTGAGTCGCTTCCAGAGTTTATTAGAAATCAGAGGCAGTCTCCTAAAATAAGACAAATCTTACCGCACCGACAGTTTATACATTTGTCCACTTTTAGATAAAACAGCTCAGAATAACTCGTAATATAGCACGTAAACTTGTTTTTTTAAATCCGACATTTGAAACCGAACAACTTAAAAAATGGGTTTTCATCACACGGCAAAAAAAACAAAAAACAACCCATAACTTAAAAACAGAAACATGATTATCAGTCTGATTTGTTTAACTGACCATTTGCTGGGTGACTTGATCTGTTTCAAGCATACAATAGAGTTTATGTGACAGAGGTCGTGAACTCTAAAACCACCACAAAGACTATTGACACGCTCACAATAAACATCCCTGGAGGCTTCAGCTGCTCATATAGACCATAAAGCTGCTGCTGATGTCACATGATGATAACCACAAACTGGCCTGAACAGAGAGAAACCATGCACTTTTAGCTTTTGTTTAAATAAAATAAAAATAAAAACCCATTTTTTTTAGCAGCTGCGTGCTAAAAACTGCACGTTGACTCAATCTAGAAAGAAAAGTCTAAATTTAGTGGACAGTAAGAAGCAGTAGTAATAATACATTTCCAGCAGCTGTGATGCAGGACAGATGTAGTGATGTCTCTCTGCAGAGGTGGATGCTTCGGTACGCTGACGTCGTGTGAGAGTTTGTTGCTGCGTAAAATCACACGAGGTCAGAGTTGCATTTATCATAATTGCTTAATTGTTCTATTTATAAACTGAATATGAAAAAGACCTCGGATCATATCGGCGGCATCAGCCACGGCGGTGCCCCCTTTGTTTCACATCTTTCAAAGTAAAGGGGAGGGGGGGGGGGTGGACACACACACACGGAACGAAATAAAAAAAATAAGACGTTTTAGTTCAGTCTACACACACACACACACACGGCGACACACACACACACACACACACATATATTACTGTTTCCAAGACGATACTGAGCCCTCCATATGAGGGGTCTGTCTGTGTCTTTGGCCCCGCTGTTCTCGTTCCCCGCACAATGAAATTATACCATAGCAAGCATCGTCTCATGGAGGCAGATTCAAGGCCCATTTATTTGAGATTGCTTTTAGTGTAATTCAATAAAGGCTTTTTTACTCATTTATTTCCATGGTGAAATTCATGCTGAGGAAAACCAGGGCTGTATTTCCCTCATTAGCAGTAATAATAACCATGATAACAATAATGGCATTAAAAAGCAATCATTTGAAAGATCCTGCCGTCAATGTCAGTCTCAAACAGAAAATATAGACGGGCTCTGGACATTATTTTTTGGTACTTATGGGAGACAATTTAGCAAAGGCTTTATTGTCGTAGCGCACGTAGATGAATTAGACGTATCAGACAAATTACTCCGACTATAAAAGCTGAATCAAAAACAAGATATCTTTTGATGTTCGACGAGACAGTTTTGTCTTTACTGGCTTGAAAACGAGACATAAAAAAAAAAAAGGGAAGGTGGTGTGATTATGAAAGGAGGGTAAGTGGGAGAGAGTAGAGAGAGAGAGAGAGAGAGAGAGAGAGAGAGAGAGAGAGAGAGAGAGAGAGAGAGAGAGAGAGAGAGAGAGAGAGAGAGAGAGAGAGAGAGAGAGAGAGAGAGAGAGAGAGAGAGAGAGAGAGAGAGAGGAAGGGGAAGACAGGGAGGCAGACAGCGGAGCAGGGAGATCCACTACTCCATCGTCGTCAGATCCATTTTCCACCACTGGAGGCCAACTGGCTATCAAGATGGCGCTGCCGTTGCCACGGCTTAGACGAAAACTTGGTTCTGTCGCTGATCTGCGGAGCAAGCACAGCCTCCCCGAATGCCCTGCAAAAATAAATATTTGAATATTCTCCGGCACTCCTAAACCAGCTTAAATTGGATCATTTTATTTCGCCGCTTGCCCTTGCCAAAATGCCAAAAGAGTGTGGGTCTTGGCGAGCCTTTCACGCCCAGGCATGCCACCCTCCCCCCGGCCCTGCCCACCCTCTGCACTATCAGCTGACACAGAGTCTGCCCCCGGGCCGCATCCTTTCTCCTCGGCCACACTCCCGCTGTTTGGAGCTGGCACGCCGAGCCCACACAGACACCGGTCTAAACCGGCCAGGCGTCCAGAACGCTCCGACGTCACCAGCATCAGGTGACTCTGTCATCACGGTCATCAAAAATAAATAAATATATATATAAAAGAAAAAGAAAAACCAAGAAGATGATGAGGATGTGATGCACCCTCATCTGGCCTTTGAAGAGATGCAGCAGCTGTTCGTGTGTGACGGACCGATGAGACGAAGGTTTCAGAAACGTTGAGGATGTCGAATGAGCTGTGTCTGCTTCATGAAATAATTTATTCTTAAAAACCTTATGGTCTTAAAAAAATACTACCAGTGCAATAAACATATTTAAACCCCCCCCCCCCCCCATTTAAATCAACTTTTTTTTCTCAAGAGAACCAAAAGCAATGAGTTCATGTACCTTTAGAAACAGGAAGAAATGAAGCAGTTAGTTTTTCTACATGAAAATAAGACTTTAAAGATGAGTTTTATTATATTCTACATTTTTCTTATCATCCAATCTTCTAATGAAAATACCAACAGCAGGATTTAATTGATCTAACAAACAAGTATTGATCATCTAACCCTGATATTCCTCATTCCTCTCATCTCACTGTTACACTGGACTCGCTTTCTTCATTATAACAAACATGAGCAACATAAACCGTCCTGCTGCCACTAATACTCACTACCGCTCCAAATGTGTGTTAATCCACGAATTAAAATAGTTCCCAACAAATACACAGTTAAGTAATGTTTGCTTTGCTGTTTGAGGAATTTTCTGATTTTCTTTTCTGATCTCTAAAAAGGCAAAAATAAAACTATGTATTTGTAAAAGAATGATCTCTTAGGGATGAATTGGCTCGGGTTCAATAGAAAGGATCGAAAGTATTGAGAGTTGAACTCCATAAATTGTTGGTTTTATCCTTTTTCATAGCATTTAAATATATATATAATATATAAAAAAGGATATTGGCAGACGTATCCTTTAAAGGACCAGTTCTGTTTAAATTTAAAGGTCTTTACCTAAAAGAGTGTGTTTATCATCATTTTCAAATACAGAGAGTTATTTTTAATTTCTTATGTGGTTTCATTTATAAGTTGCTTTTTCATTCATTTTAATAATAAATCTAAAATGTGAAACTTGCTAATATTGTGTGACAAACAGTGACCAATAAATGTGCATTGATCTGAGTTACAGTATTATTGCATCATTATTCACTTGAAGCACATATTTTAGAATAAAGTCACTTTTACTCCATCTGAGCTTCAAGTTTCAAGAGTTTGCAGATTGATTTTTTTTTACATGAGATTGAATTCAGACTTGAATGTATTTCTGCTTTTTTTTGTTAGATATTCTTTCTTTTTGTGTAAAACTCATCAAACTGCTTTCATCAGTTGTCTATAATTGCCTCATTAGACTTCTCCTAATTATAGTGATCAAGGAATCTTCCATAGATATCAGATAAAGAAAGAAAACATTTTTTTTTCTCCTCTCTGGTTGAAGCAGTCGATCAGCTTCACATCTCAGGAGCTCATACAGGAGACGGTATGTTACTGTAATGTCCTCCATATAGCCGCCGTGCTCGGCTCTTTTTAAAGCAGGGGTGTCAAACTCATTTTCATTCAAGGGCCACATACTGCCCAATTTAATCTCACGTGGGCCAGATTATTAAAAAGATGGAAGGAAGGAAGGAAGGAAGGAAGGAAGGACAGATAGAAGGAAGGTAGGATAATAAGACAGGAAAGAAGGAAGGAAGGAAGGACAGATGGAAGGAAAGAAGGAAGGAAGAAAAAGAAGACAGAAAGGAAGGAAGGAAGGAAGGAAAAGAAGACATGAGAGAAGGAAGGAAGGAAGCAAGGAAGGAAGGAAGGAAGGAAAAGAAGACATGAGAGAAGGAAGGAAGGACAGATAGAAGGAAGGTAGGATAATAAGACAGGAAATAAGGAAGGAAGGAAGGACAGATGGAAGGAAAGAAGGAAGGAAGAAAAAGAAGACAGAGAGGAAGGAAGGAAGGAAGGAAGGAAAAGAAGACATGAGAGAAGGAAGGAAGGAAGCAAGGAAGGAAGGAAGGAAGGAAAAGAAGACATGAGAGAAGGAAGGAAGCAAGGACGGATGGAAGGAAGGACAGAAGGAAGAAAGAGAGGATGGACAGATGGAAGGAAGGAAGGAAGGAAGGACAGATAGAAGGAAGGTAGGATAATAAGACAGGAAAGAAGGAAGGAAGGAAGGACAGATGGAAGGAAAGAAGGAAGGAAGAAAAAGAAGACAGAAAGGAAGGAAGGAAGGAAAAGAAGAAATGAGAGAAGGAAGGAAGGAAGCAAGGAAGGAAGGAAGGAAAAGAAGACATGAGAGAAGGAAGGAAGGAAGCAAGGAAGGAAGGAAGGAAAAGAAGACATGAGAGAAGGAAGGAAGGAAGCAAGGAAGGAAGGAAGGAAGAACAGATAGAAGGAAGGTAGGATAATAAGACAGGAAAGAAGGAAGGAAGGAAGGACAGATGGAAGGAAAGAAGGAAGGAAGAAAAAGAAGACAGAAAGGAAGGAAGGAAGGAAGGAAGGAAGGAAAAGAAGACATGAGAGAAGGAAGGAAGGAAGCAAGGAAGGAAGGAAGGAAAAGAAGACATGAGAGAAGGAAGGAAGGAAGGACAGATGGAAGGAAGGACAGAAGGAAGAAAGAGAGGATGGACAGATGGAAGGAAGGAAGGAAGGAAGGAAGGAAGGACAGATAGAAGGAAGGTAGGATAATAAGACAGGAAAGAAGGAAGGAAGGAAGGACAGATGGAAGGAAAGAAGGAAGGAAGAAAAAGAAGACAGAAAGGAAGGAAGGAAGGAAGGAAGGAAGGAAAAGAAGACATGAGAGAAGGAAGGAAGGAAGCAAGGAAGGAAGGAAGGAAAAGAAGACATGAGAGAAGGAAGGAAGGAAGGAAGGACAGATGGAAGGAAAGAAGGAAAGCAGGAAGGAAGAAAAAGACATGAAAGAAGGAAGGAAGGACAGATGGAAGGAAAGAAGGAAAGAAGAAAAAGAAGACAGAAAGGAAGGAAGGGAAGATGGAAGGAAGGGAGGAATAAGGAAAGTGGGCCGGATTGGACCCCTCAGCGGGCCGGATCTGGCCCACGGGCCGCATGTTTGATACCCCTGTTTTAAAGGATCTGTGTTTCACCAACTAACCTTGTGAGCCATCTGCCTCCATCAGGCTCAAATTTCATTTTTTTCGTAAAGCAATCCTTTTTGAAAACTGAAAAAGAGCCTCAGAGATCCAGATGGCTGGTGAGGTCTCAACAAGTTAGATTTGCCTTGGATCCGTAATAAAGAGTTTGTCTTTACATCCTGGAGGTGGAGGAGTGGAGGAGGTGGAGGAGTGGAGGAGAGACACTGGCCATGAAGAGTTAGGGCCAAGCTATTTAAAACCCCACAGTGTGTGATTTCATTTCAGCATCTACTGTTTCCTCTCCTCATCACCTGTTAACTCAAATATACAATATCACAGTTTAGATCAGCAGCAGCAGAATTTAATATATGCAAATATGTTAATTCTTTAACCCTTTATAGGACACTCATTGAAAGGAAGGAAGGAAGGAAGGAAAGAAGGAGGGAGGGAGGGAGGGAGGGAGGAAGTAGGGGGGAGGAAAGAAAGAGAGAAGGAGGGAGAGAGGAAGGGAAGAAAGGAAGGAAGGAAGGAGGGAAGGAGGGAGGGAGGGAGGGAGGAGAGAAGGAGGGAGAGAGGAAGAACAGATGGAAGGAAGGAAAGGAAGGAAGGAAGGACGGACGGAGGAAATAAGGAACGAGGGAGGGAGAAAGGAAAAGAGGAAGGGAAGAAAGAAGGCAGGGAGGAAAGAAGGCAGGGAGGAAGGAAAGGAAGGAAGGGAGGAATGAAGGAAGGATATTTTGGGATATTTACAGAAGTTACCAAATATAATTATTTGCCTAATAAAGGGTTAAGTTCTTGGTGAGCTGGTATGTTTGGGTCACTTTAAATCTTTAAGTGTTTAATTAAAGCTTCTGATGCTGAAACAAGCTGAGCTCATGTTGAATGAAGGAGAGACTCTACCAACCAGTCAGTATCCTTCATATCCTTCCAGTCAGCATTTATTTGGTGTTTCGTAGATTAAAGGCCGATTATATTAATATGAATAATGACATTTACTACTCAATGAAATATAGTCATGAAAATGTTGCTAAACCAAGACCTCCACCTCTAAACCAGATATATAAAATAATGATTACTTGTCAGTTATTATTATTCAGAATCACTATCATCTCAATAATCTCAATTTCCAGATTAGAGTGTGAATAGAGGCTGACCCTCCCACCATCACTCAGTGGTTACAGAGAGTAAAACATGTCTAACCCTAACCCTGACCCTGACCCTAACCCTGACCCTGACCCTGACCCAATTACATCTAAAAGTACCTGTCTTTACAAGAAGCTGAACCCCAGTTATGACTATCTGGCTTAGGACTCTATACACTTATACTCTATTCATTTACTATTATTATTAATGTTTTAATTATCTAACATAAACCCTTTTTTTGGAGTACAGAACTAGATAAGATATGTGCTATACCCTTTACAGTGCTATCTCTGTGTGACAGATGAGACCCAACCTCAAGATGTGATATTAATTACCTGTTAATCTGCATTTAAAGCAATAAAGTAAAAAAAAAAAGGTGTGAATAGAGAAACAATGTGATGTCATCTGTGGATTACAATGGACTCAGGCTGCTTTGGATTCTGCTGTATGGTGAAATTTGAAATCATAAGCATAAAAAAATTGCATGCATGGTATATTATCTTAGTCATTCAGTCCACATACAGTACAGATATCTATATAGTCTAACATAAGCTTTAACAGTCTCACTTATTCTTAGTCTTACTTTATTGCTAGCGTCCTTGATCATGTCAGGTGAAGTGTGGAAGGTGAGGTGGAGCTTTAACAGATTATAAAACCCTCATTATTAATATAATGTATGCAGTGGTGTCATAATCCCACCCCCATAATTACATGACCAGTACAGTTACATTAAAAGTAATATAATGCCAAATGTAACTAAGTACAATGACAGTTTTTAAGTCCTACTACAAACCTCTACCAACAGCATTTAGTGCTTTTTCATCCACACTGTAACAAATTACTGTAAAAATACAGTGAATTTCATACAGTAATGTACCGTTTTCATGAATACAGTTAAATACTGTTAATGTTGATGCCTTTATGCAAAAAAATACTAACGGTAAGCTACTGTGTCATTTTACGGTATAATACAGTATTTTTTGTTTAAGTCCGCCTACAACTTGTGAGCAACATGCTGCCTCAGGTCACACACCTCATTTAGCACACAGTCAACTTAGAAAATCATACAATGGGCAAAAACATATTTAAGAAAGATGGAAGAAACAGGAAGAATTTAAGAACGTGATTTTCGACTTGACTCTGACCCAGCCAGCTCTGCACTGGACCGAGAAGATTACCACCTTCTGCTCTCCGTCTTGTAATCCACCCTGCTCCGGTGCTTTACTAAACAAGGTAATTGCATTTTATCAAATTCAGCATTTTGTCTCAAGTTTAATTTTCATTTCTTTGGTTGCCTTTTCCCCCAAAAGATTAACATTAGTCAAAATCACCGCTTGGCATTAGCTACTTTGTGAACCGCATGTTGCATGCTAATGTTAGCTAGCATATCCATGGGACTGCATTAATGATCAGATCAGCAGACTAAATCAAGTTAATGTTAGCTAGCTTGGTCAAATGTTGCGTCTAATCAAATATGTGAAGTAGTCTCTACTTTACCATTTGTTGTGTTGTGGGGTTATTTCATGTAAAAATGTTTGTGGGATGAGTCATACTAAGGAGGGGAAATTTGCTTGTGATGTAAGCTTAATTTCATTATTAATTTGGATGCATTGTCCATGTTTTACAGATACCTGCTCCTGCAGCCAGTGTTACTGTCATTGAACCTCCCAGCTCGTCCACACCTGTTACTGCTTGGTAAGTGTCACATAAGCAAGGCTTAGAGTATAACGTCAATCTGTCTGTCTAATAAACTTATGTTTTGTTGTGGTATCTTGTAGATGTAGTTCTTTCATCAATGTTGTTTTTGTGGAAATAAATGATACTTCATGTAATAGAGTAAAAAAAGGAAGATATAGTCTTCGAGTGTTCAAAATGTCATCAAGTGTGCTGAAGTAAATTGTAGTATTTTAAAATACCTGGATAGGGCCCTGATGACCATACTTGATACTGTTTTGTGACATTAACTATCATTTTTGTCTGCATCAGTTGCTAGTGATGAAGCCACAGTTGGACACTGGATGATCAGCATTGAAAGTCATGTCATCTGTGAAGACATCCAACCAAGCTTCATCACAGGGCTGTACTGTTCAACTTCAACACCAAGACACGCTGCAAAGACACTGGAGTTCATTCAAAGGTCAGCCTGGAATGTATTGATCAACAAAGGCCAACTAGGGGAAGCTGATGTCCAAGACAATGGAGAAGCCGGTCAAAAAAAAAAAGACAGCAAATATGAAGTGGCCACCCGTCTAAAAAACTCATG
The DNA here is from genome assembly GCF_027409825.1 of Scomber japonicus. Classification (NCBI taxonomy): domain Eukaryota; kingdom Metazoa; phylum Chordata; class Actinopteri; order Scombriformes; family Scombridae; genus Scomber; species Scomber japonicus. The sequence goes on along the minus strand of NC_070587.1, from coordinate 442,850 downwards.
GACTTTGAGTGGGGCTTTGTTTAGCCCACAAGAGACACACAGGACCTCACTCTCAACCACTGCAACCAGATGTTCATGTTGTCATTTTAAGGTAATAAGTCTCAGAATTGAGTTCTGTTCACTTCAGTGTATTTCAGTTATGCAGTTCCAGGTTTGTTCTTTCATTTGCGTTCTATTGCACATGATCATAACTAATGAAAGATGGATACTGAAGGCAGGTTACATTACGTTTGGTAAGCAAGTTGTATACAGTTTGTTGAGAACCTGAACATGATAATTGTTGTTATGCAATGTATTGTAACGAACTGGACATGTTACTGTTTTGTGTTTTATAAATTTGAGAGTTTAAGCCAGATTCTGTTCTGTTCAGTTAAAGTACTGGTTTTTCCGAGTGTCTGTGAACGCGTCTTGAGAGTGAGACTTGCAGCTAGCGTACAGGTGTGTTTGTTATTAGCCTCTGCATAAGAAGACGGTAGCACGTGTGCGGCTTAATTACATTGAGTTTAACAGTTACTAAATGTGTTTACCACTGCACTGATTTCAATAAATGCTTAGTGTTGTAAGGTTATCTCTTGTCTGAGCCATTTCTATTTTCAGGGGTTTTATTTTGAAATGTAAAATTTAAACAGTGTTACACCGTAAAGATCACATTACGGTACAGGAACAGTTTTAATAAATATTACAGTAATAAACTGTTTAAGGAGATTACAGTAGCAACTGTAAAATAACAGTATTATACTGTAAAGCTGAAATTCTATACAGTACATTACCGTAATATTTTTAACAGTAATTAACTGTTTTTTAGATTACAGTAAGGATACTGTAAAATAACAGTACATTGCTGGCGTCTATAGCTGCCAGTAATTTACTGTTATTTTACAGTAATTTTTTTTACAGTGCACCTGATTGTATTCATACTTTAAATCCACACATTTTTAAAAAAGGAAGTAAAAAGAAGTGCAAAGGAAACTGACTGAGTGAATAAATCATGATGTACAGGAAACAGGAAGTGACCTATGTTTCCAAACTGAAACGCCATATTTCCATCACTGTTTGAGGTTTGACTGACGTTAATTTAAACGACGTCATCACGCTGAGCCCTTCTTTCCTCTGTAGTGGTTTAGTAGCATCCAGCTGCAGGATCAGGGTCACTTAGCTCGTTATATGCTAGTCTAGCTAGCACTCATAGGGTTAATACTCAATGCTCAACTTTAACCCTTAAACAGGCCTTACTACTTATGTCATTTGCACCTCAAGTAAGGAAGGAAGGAAGGAAAGAAGGAAGGAAGGAAGGAAAGGAGGGAAGAAGGAAGGAAAGGAAGAAGGAAGGGAAGCAAGGGAGGAAGAAGGAAGGAAAGGAGGGAAGAAGGAAGGAAGGGAAGCAAGGGAGGAAGAAGGAAGGAAAGGAAGGAGGGAGGAAGAAGGAAGGAAAGGAGGGGGGAAGGGAGGGAGGGAGAGAGGGAAGAAGGAAGGAAAGGAGGAAGGAAGGGAAGCAAGGGAGGAAGAAGGGAGGAAGGGAGGGAGGAAGAAGGAAGGAAAGGAGGGAGGAAGGGAGGGAGAGAGGGAAGAAGGAAGGAAAGGAGGGAGGAAGGGAGGGAAGGGAGGAAGGTAGGAAGGAAAAGAGGGAAGAAGGAAGGAACGGAGGGAGGAAGGAAAGGAGGGAAGGGAAGCAAGGGAGGAAAGGAAGGAGGGAGGAAGAAGGAAGGAAAGGAGGGAGGGAGGGAGGGAGGGAGGGAGGGAGAGAGGGAAGAAGGAAGGAAAGGAGGGAGGAAGGGAGGGAAGGGAGGAAGGTAGGAAGGAAAAGAGGGAAGAAGGAAGGAACGGAGGGAGGAAGGGAAGGCAGGGAGGAAGTAGGAAGGAAAGGAAGGAGGGAGGAAGAAGGAAGGAAAGGAGGGAGGGAGGGAGGGAGGGAGGGAAGGAGGGAGGAAGGAAGGAAGGAAGGAAGGAAGGAAGAAAGAAAGGAAGGACAGATGAAGGAAGGAAGAAAGGACAGAAGGAGGGAACATTTACCCTAACAGCTGAACTTAGATCTGAGGAAGGAAGGAAGGAAGGGAAGCAAGGGAGGAAGAAGGAAGGAGGGAGGAAGAAGGGAGGAAGGGAGGAAGGGAGGGAGGGAGGGAGGGAGGAAGGAAGGAAGGAAGGAAGGAAGGAAGGAAGGAAGAAAGAAAGGAAGGACAGATGAAGGAAGGAAGAAAGGACAGAAGGAGGGAACATTTACCCTAACAGCTGAACTTAGATCTGAGGAAGGAAGGAAGGAAGGAAGGACAGATGAAGGAAGGAAGGAAGGAAGGAAGGAAGGAAGGACAGAGGAAGGACCTGGGAGGTTAAAGAGTGTGTATGTCCTGGTGCACGTTGTCTGTTTAAGGGTTAACTTGTAAAGGAATCATTTCATGTATCTCATAACTGTCATCATTTGTCTTGCTGACAGGGTTTGATAATGTAGTTTAGTGTGTTTGCTTCATATTTGTAGTGTGTAGGCGGGAGGAAGGACAAAAGAAGGAAGAAAGGGAGATGGAGGAAGGGAAGAAAGAGAGAAGGAGAGAGGAAGCACAGATGGAAGGAAGGAAGGAATGACAGAAGGAAAGAAGGAAGGAAGGAAGGAAGGAAGGAACAGTCAAAACAGATGGGTCAAAGGTTAAAACATCTTCCTACAGTATCTTCCTCTTTAATGAAACGTCCTCATGAATCTGCTTTCCTCCTCCTGTTCTCTAAAATAACTCCTCTCTTGTATCAGTGAGGTATTTGTGAGGAATTCAGTCGCTAATGTATCTGATTAAAATCCCAAATTACAAATCTACAATCTGTTTCACAAAAAGTGTGTACTTCTACAGTTTGTGATAATATCTCGCAGTGTGAAGAGCGATAGATGTGTGTGCGTTATGAAAAGCAATATTTTACAGTGTGTGATATGAATACTGGGTAATTTCACCATCATAAAACAGGGGGGGAGTGGGAGGTAATGAATATTACACCGTTGGGTCCGTCCAGCCCCCCCCCTCCTCTTCTCTCTCTCCCTCTCTCTCTCCCTCTCTCTCTCTCCCTCTCTCCCTCTCTCTCCCTCTCTCTCTCTCATGCAGCTGTAGCGTCCTCGGGGCTACTGGCTAACCAGATCAGGTGCTAAATTCACTAATTGAATAATTTCACTGGGCTCCACAATGGGCCCTTTGAAAAGCGCCTGCTCTTTGTGTCTGTCCTCGAGTGACTGAAAGTGGTACAGCCTTTTAAATGAAAGCGTAACGCAGAGCTGCTGCAGTGGAGTAAATGCACTGCGATGATGTGCCGGCTTTGTGTTGCCGTGTTGTTTAACAGGACCAGCGGCGAAGTATCTTGGCTCTCAAAGTGTATTGGATATCAATGAGAACGGTTTCACAGTACAGTCTGTTAAAGCAGATTTGTTGAGATTGGATGTTTGCCTTTTTTAAATCCCTGGATTGATTTTATAAAGTCTGACACAACTTTAATGCTTTTTAAAATCAACCACACAGTAGATTGGGCTTGAATGACACTTAACCCCTAATTAGTCTGGAGGGTAACACAGTCTGCTGTGTGTGGAGCACAAAAACTGAAATACAGATTATATATTGACGCTAGCATGAATTAGACGTCACTTCACACATTCAGTGGGTGATTTTACTTGTTTAATTTGATAAGAATGGTGATAATCTATATTTTTAATGTCAGCAACTAGCATGAAAATATAAAATTGTGCACTAGTCCATCTCTAAGTACTTATCTCGACCCTGCAGCCCTCAACCCAAACCCATTTATTCCTACAGAAGGCTTAAATCTTTTAAATATAATGGAAATATAGTTTAATTTTATTTTAAAAAAGGGTTAGGGACTGCTTTGTTTCATAAAACCTGAGCATTGTACTTTTTAAATATTCAAACAGGAGCAAACAGAGTATGACTTTGGGACTATTTTCAGCTGCGGATGGATACACATTCGGTTCACTAGTGACTACTAATGGCAGCAGGACCGACTCCCAGTAAACTACAGAGCCCATGTTATCTGTGATGGAGGAACCCGGTGCAGCCGTGCAGCCGTGCAGCCGTGTGGCTCACTGATGTGTTTTTAATAGTTTTTGGACAACGTTAGAGCTCCATGAGACAAAGGAAGATACATCAGGCGTTTGGATACACACACATTATGTGATAGAGGTATTAAGTCATCATTGGTTTTGGTCTTCTCATAGAAATCTATTTTTAGAAAAGACAGAATATGACCAGACTTATCTTTTAATGCTGTGAATGAGCTCACCTACACCTAATACAGTTCTATGTGTTTAAAACATTTTATTTTTATTTTTTATTGTTGCACCAGTCAATCAGATGTTCCAGATGTTCTCATTTTATGTGCATTTCCCCCAAACTTCTGCCTGATATATTTAATATCTTTGGTATCTTAGTTAGAAAAGTAAGCTTTCTGGGATTGAACCATTTTTAATAAGATATAAGATGAATCTTTATTGTCATACCAAGTACAATAGTACAGTGAAAGTGGACTACTGTCCCCTCTGGTGCAAACAAGCAAGTTCAATCAATCACACTATATACATTAAACTAATATAACTATGCATGTTTCAGTGGTTCTTTAAATAAATGTGATTTAAAATATGTGATTTAGTTTTTTGTGACTATATTAACTCCAACCACAAACATTACACCAAGTCATTTAGCTAATGAGTATTTCTCTTATTGTATTAGTTTGCTCCAAACTCCAAGCACTACCTCAAAACATTGATTTTAGTAATTTAACCCGTCTAACCTCGACCTCTTTAACCCAGTTAGTCTAACTCAGCTTGGGAGAGTTCAGGTGTGATGAAAGTTTTAGTTATGAAGACTTTACTCACAAAGAAGACTAATTAACCACACATGAAAATTATTCCACTTTGTTAGATGTGAAGGTAAATTTGAAGGAGCATCTGGTTTATGAAATCTATATCCAACCCTTGTGCCACACTTATATCTTATAATGTCATATCACTGTTTTACTACTTCATGTGATGCTTTTACACTCTTATAAAGTATTTTAAACTGATATTATCTGCCCTTTAATCCTGCTGCAGTGGAGTTCAGTATATCAGCTTCTATATGTGAAGAAAATACAAGTTCACAAATCACTAAGTTCAGATCTGAGCCTCTATCACTGAGAGTTTTTACTGTATCACTGATGTTTAATAGAAACTGAAAGATCACAGGAAGGGACATCATGACAGTGACTTTTGATGCTGATCAGCTGTTGATATACATCCTTTTTTTTTGGGTAGAGCACCCGCCTCACGTGTTGAGGCTATAGTCCTCGCTGCAGGTGACCCCGGTTTGAATCCTGCACCGAGTGGTCTTATCCTGCGTGTCATTCCCCCCTCTCTGCCTCCTGTTTCCTGTCTATCTCTACTAACCTGTCCATTAAAGGCAAAAAGCCCAATAAAATATACTTTAAAAAAAAAAAAAAAAAGATATCCATGCTTTTATACACTGAGAGTCATGGTTAGATGATGTTTGCACCGGTACCTGGATCATGTACAAATATGATCCACACGGTTATAAAAACAGTATTTCTGTCTTCTGTGGTCGTCTGTCAACATCTGCTGGACGTTGCCCCCTGTTGACACACTTCTGGAACATTACTGCTTGTTTTTCCACATGACAGAAATAACCATAAACCATTATTCAACTTTTTCTTCTTCATTATTTTATCGGTCAAGAAACAAAAGCTAAGAGCAACAATGTGAGACTTCCTTTTATGTCTATTGTCTGTCTGTTTGTAACATCTGGAGTCAAACAGATCATGTGACTTCTCTCTAACCCTAACCCATTTCAAATGAAACATTACATCAGTTGAAATTAATTGCAATCCTCAGTTTAACCACCACACAAATGTGCTCAGCAGTGAATCAGAGGAAGTGAGCAGTGTGCTTGTCTCTGCTGCTGCGTCCTCTACCTCGTCCTTCAGTCTCAGATTCATCCAAAGCTTTGAGCCCCTTCATAACTTTCTGCTTACTTTGAAGTTATCTTTGTGCTTCTTTAGAGCCAACAGCCTCGTGGCCATGAATCTTCTGCTGCAATCCATCTCAAAAATTGATCATTCTTTGGCACCCTGCTGGCCTCTTTTCACCCAAAAAAAAATCTGCGTCCCCAATTCTCCGAGCTTAGATTTGACGTCTGGAGTTCGCTTAGCGCGGCTCCGTCCAGACCGGTGCATATCAAATGTTTTTTCGCTTTGATTTTCTCAACTTGTGACCATATTTTCCTACTTTAGATTGACCTCTTTGATCCCCCCCTTTGTGTTGGAACCAAGACTATAAGGAGCGGGGCGATGAAGGGGGAGGGAGGCTGCCAAGTGGCTGACTGACGAGCTGCCTTTCCTGGGCCGCTCAAGCCTAAAACCTCGCTGTGCCATCCCCACTCCGGCCCAAGCCAGTCTATATGACTTATGGAGTTTGGGCCCCTCCATTGCCAATCCCACTTAGAGTGCAGTTTTCTGATAAACAAAAGCACATTCAAGCTTTAGCTTCTCATTTCACACTATGTGCTTTGGCTGGAGGCAATGCTTTCCTGGAGCCCCTGGCCTAGAGTCCAAAGAACGGCTCCAGTTGGCTTTCCTTTTTAAAAAAACAGAGGGGGGAAAAAGACGCCACATGTGGAGGATTAGGCTCCATCTTTCATCCTCCACGCTCTCTGCTCGCCCTCTACTACCAGAGCCATCACTGCTCCCGGTGAGCTGGTGAACCAGCCCCGTGGACACATGCACGAACGCAAGCTATTCTTTTTTTCTACCTCCAACACACAACACAAACTCACCTGACTCTCTCTCTCCATCCGTGTCCCACCCTCATCCCCCCCTCCGGCTCCTTTAACCGTGCACAGGGATTGCAAACATGAACACACAATCTCCTTCTTTCTGCCCGCTCTCTCTTTCAGAGCTTGAGTTGGATTTAAACTTTTAGTTTGGTGCGGGGGCGCTCGTATCCCTGGCTATTGTAGGAGTGAATACTCTTGACTTTGACAAAAGCTGTACAGTTGTGATTCTGAATATTCTTACAGTAAAGTTCGCGGGGTAAGCTGAGACAGTGATACAGTTTTAATTCCATAAATTGTCCTCATTGTGTCTTTGCATATTTTCCCAAACGCCCGTGCCTCTGAAAACCTGGCAACTATAGCATACAGCAGCACTGTACATATGGTGCTTCAATCGAGAACCTGCGCCATTGACTGCAAATTTATTCCATGTCAGACGTGTATATTTGGAATATACTTAACCCATTAAGTGTGAACGGTGCGCCAGATGGATTGAAGGATGAGAGTAAGGTAAAGGCTCAGATCTGAAGGCGAGTGGCACCCGTCAAGGCCCTTTGTCTCCAGCTAAGCAGAGATACCAGAGCGGTTATTAGTGATGTGCGTGAAACGCTAGCCGAGGCGTGTGATGACCCCAGGGGCCTTGCCTGTCTCAGGGAACAGATGTGCCGCCCACTCGCAACAGTTGTACCCTTCCCACAATGGCCTTGTGGGAGACAGTGGGCTAGCTGCGGACTGAAGATGATACCTCACTTAACTAGCTTCCATGTTGGCTACAGGGAGGGAGCATCTCTGGGAGAGGAGGGAGCGAGGAGGGAAGAGGAAGGGAACAGGGAGGGTGAGAACAGCACACATATTTACAGGATCAATATTTACCCAAAAGTCTTCTCGAGAGCCAACACCTGCTGCATCTTTGTATAAAGTCAAGAAGTTGGTGAAATGAAATCGGCTGATCTCTCTTCAAGATTTCATTAACCCCCCCCATCACCACCCCCCACTACCACCTCACCCCCCCCTCCCCCAATATGAACTTGGAAACTTGATCAAGTTATCATAGCATTAAAGTCTACAGCAGATTTCTCTCTCTGCTTGTTTTCTTCCTCTCAGCTCATTAAAGCAAATACAGCTAATAATGGAAATTTTAAAGGCTCATAGTACAGACTAATTTTCTTTATTATTTCTAAATCCTTAATGAAGAGTTTCATTTACACCATGCTTGTAGAGAAAACATGCATTTCAATGTGCTGAAAGTTAATTCATTTTCTTGTAATGCAATAGTTAGTTTTAATTGCTTTTTAATGTAGACGGTTGACTATAATATTGCAGAAAAACAAACTTTGTGTTGCATTCATTTTGTTTCCACTTTGAATTCACAGGCATTATTTCAGAATATTTTAATGGCTTCATATTTGCAGCCTTCTCTTCTCTTCTCTTCTCTTCTCTTCTCTTCTCTCTGCAGTTTACCGTTCTCTCTTAATGAGCACAGCTATGGAAACATGCTGCATAATGATAATTGTGTACAATTCTGATATATTGTGCTTTAATAAAAGGATATTTGAACTCACAGCTTGCTGTCAGATCAAGGCAGAGATATGTGTTGTGAGTGTTGGCACTAACAGGAATGAACTGTGACACCTAAATCAACAACTCGCAGAAGGACTTTGCCCCCAAATTCATTTGTCAATAGATTGAGTCAATATGGGTTAATCTGTGTGCAGCTCCTCAGCCTTCTGTCTACCCATAAACACACACAGGACAGTGTCTGGCTAGACGTCTGGCCATTAACTGCATTATCTGTGCGTCTGTTGTGTAAATGCATCAAACATCAGGGGATGATATTTACTGTTTTTTCTTTTCTTTCTCCTTCCTGCCTGTCACGATGAAACCAACGTCCCAGCCGGTTGCTTGAGTGAATGAAACCCGATACGACGTAAATGGCGTCCAAATTCAGTCTTTTATAAGTGAGGTCTCCACTGATTTGATTATGAAGCCCACACATGCCATCAAATATTAAAGTGGTCATCTGTGAGTGTCTCTTCTCTAGTGCCTCGGCCTAAGTTCAGCTGTCAATCAAACGATGAGGGCGGGACCTCTGCTGGGTTTTTAATGTTAGGAAGTTAAGGTTTCTTATTGGTGGTGCTTTATTCACCTTCTCACTTGTTTGAATGTTGATCAGTGCCACTTCATCAACCTCTGCCTGCACCAAACATGTCAGATACATCCCTTCTTATTATGCAGCAGAGGAAGTGAGTCCCCCACTTAAAACACAAAACATAAAAAACCCACTACAAGACAAAGAAGTTCCAGCTTTCCTCCTTCACTCCAAAGTTGTTGCCCAGCGCTGCAGAGACCTGGGCTCTCTGCCTTTGGCCGTTTGTCCCGTTGAACACAATTGGCTTCGTTCACAGACAGGAACTGGCGAGGTTTCTTTTGATATAACTACACAGCGAGTAAGGGAACTGGGTTAAAGCTGCAAAACAACAAACAAAAAAACAGTTTACATGGTTTTTTTTAAGCTCCTCTTGAACTCTTTGGACAACTTATAGATGTTGTTCAGTGACTTATTTCATTGGAGCTCATTTTAGACTCATATTGACTTTTTGTGTTTTTAATATTTGTTTCAGTTTCTTTCCTTTTTTTTCTTTTTTCTAATCCATTGATCCCTCAGTCATCCAAGGAGGGGGGAGCACTCTCCTGAGGGGCTTTTTCTTCCTCAGTTTTCATTATGTGCTGATTTCAGGTCAAGTTGAACTGAAGTGACATCAAATCTTCCAGGAAGTCATTACTTATAGGTTTCTTTAAATATGTTACAGATTAATAATTCACACTTTAAACTGTTTGTTGTGTATAAGGTATAAATCATCCAACATGTCCTCCAAATTAAACTCATCATTAGTTCATCTCCTCCAGAAAGACACATGTGTAAATGTTGTCCCATCATCAGAATGACATCACGGATTTCAAAATAAAATAACTTATAATTATAGATTGATGATATTGCTGTGGTTGAAGCTTAGTTAGCTTTACAAACAAGAGCATAGGGTTAGGGAAAGATCATAGTTTTGGTTAAAATGACCACCTGGTTATGATTAAGTCATTGTTAAAAGAAACCAGCGTTGACTCTTCGTAGGAAACAGGAAACAGGAAGTGAACAGCGGCCTCCTGGTCCGTTGACACATGGATGACTTCCTGTTGTACGTCTTTAAGACTGATGACCTCATCTTTCTTGGGAGGACAGTTTAGTCCAAACCCTTGTCCCATTTTTCAACAGTAAAGATTTATATCATCTTATTACCTGAAATGAGATTAATCAATTAGTCAATCAACTAGTGGACTATCAAAGAATGAATCTGCAACATTTTGGGTTTTGATTGGATTAATCCTTTAAGTCATTTTCCAGGAAAATATGCCAAACAACCTTCTTCCAGCTTCCACATTGATAAGATTTACTGTTGTTCTTCGTCTCATGTGACTGTAAACTTTGGTTTGTGAGGCTGCTGTCGGCACAAAAGAAATAATTTAAAGACATCAACTTGGATTAATTAAAATGATAGTTAGTTCTAGCTCTAGTTTTGGTTATTCATTGATATGTTTTTTGTTTTTTAGGTATCAAAATGTGCTTCAAAGTAGTTTTTTTCCAGCTTTGCTCACTTTAAGTCTTCAGTTGTGTGAGTTGTATACCTGATAATGAATTTAGTGAAGCTCTCAGATTCACAGTGAAGCCAAACCTACTGCGGGAAGATCTACTGAGCGCTTTGAACGACAAGCACCCACCACAACACCGTTCACATTTCAGACAATAAATCATTAGTAACAAGCATGGCATCTCTTTCCCTCTCATCCTTTCCGCTCCCCCCCCTCCCCCACACCTCCACCCTCCACCCTCTTAATGCCAATCAGAGCAAGATGGGAAGATTCCCTCCAACTCTTGAGATCCAGCATGTGTTTCTCCCAGAGGGGAAAAATTAATTCCTCCTCCTCCTCGGCATCCTCCTCCTCCCTTTCTCCGCCAAGGTGCAGCGTGCTCCCTCTCTTTTTCTCTCCCCATCTGAAAGAATACAAGAGAATGAGAACCTCTCCTGAGGGGATCCAGCTTATATACTATTTCATCCGCATTTAAATCCTCTGATAAATGCGAATGTGAATGCCTTAGCGGGGAACTTGCGAAATAAAGAGAGATTATTTTCTGGAGATACTAATATTAGTCTTTTGGCATGGGGTAGAGTGAATACAACACCCGAGCGTGGGGAAGTCTATTGATGGTGATATTTAATCTAGTGTAAGCATTGCTTGTTGTGAAAAGAGTGGAAGAAAAGGGGAGAGGAATATGGGTTGTTTTTTTATTTACATACCTGTGAGAATGACGATCCATTCAAATAGATGACTTATCAGGCCAGAACAGAACCTCCCTCTCCCCAAAGGCAATGAAGAGGAAGAAAAATAAGTTAAGTCTTGTATTATTCTGACTGAGAGCTTTTGTTGGCAAGATTCGGTCTCTCTCTTTATAGTGTACAGTACAACTTTTTAACAACCTCCAGTCGGCATTTTATAACAAGTTAACTATTGTTCAATCCTGTTGTAAGTTTTTTAAGTTGTTGAGGAATTCCAGTTGAGTTTTCTTTTTCTCCTCCTTTCCTTTCCTTTCCTTTCCTTTCCTTTCCTTTCCTTTCCTTTCCTTTCCTTGCCTTTGTGTCTTCTCTGTCTTGATCGTTCAGGTACCAAGCGGCACTTTTCTTTCCCACTTTGATGCAGAGGGAAAAAACATCAAACGAATCCTTAAGACACCCATAATAATCTAGGTTTTTATTATGTGTTCATTGTTCCCCGGGACTGTCATTTCCAGCAGCCTCTGTGCGAGAAGACACGAAGGTTTCCGTCACAAATATTCCTTTCAGGATCTGTTAGGCCTTGCTTGTCATCTGGATGAAAAGGAATCGTGGGGATTTTTGTGCTTGCCCTTAATCTCCCTAACTGATGCTGGGAGTGCAAATCAAATCCAATTATAGGCAATGTGGGCCTTCAGCCTCTTTGAGGAAAGATATTGGAGACACTGATGGTTATCTAATGTTTTTTTTTTTCTTCTCTCTCTCTGCTTTGAAACAACCAGCAGTGAGTGAGGTCATGGGAGTAAATCTGAGTGCTCGCAGGACCCCACTTGAGATGGGTTTCTTTTTTTTTTCATTTTTCAACATGAGGACATTTTCCTCCTTTTTATAAAAAGATTATTTGGCCTCTAAAGATTTTTTTTTTTTTTGCATTTTTTTAACATGTGATTAAAAGAATGAATCTACCGAATATAAAAGGATCAGGTTTGATTACAATTATATTTGATGGTAATAATATACATAAACAAACAACACTGCAGGTTTAAAAAAAAAAAAGAGACTGATTTTAGTTTCTATGGCCCTCATGCATATTTTATGATTTGAGGATATTGCACGCTTTTACTGAAATGGCAGTAAAAACATGCATTTATCAGCTGACTTTACAACTTCTTGCTGTTGTTAGAAGACAGGTTGTTTTTTAAATGATTATTTATTAATGCGGGGGGGGGGGGGGGGGGGGGGGGGGCTGACAGTGGTGGGAGAAGTATTTAAGTAAAAGTAGAGATATTACACTGTGAAAAATACTTTTAAAAATACATTTTTGGGCCAAAAATGTACTTGAAGTATCAAAAGTAAGAATACTAATGATGCAGAATGGCTTTTAAAATGTATTAATATGTAAGGGGTGCTTGTGACAGTTCTTAAATTGTCTTTTTTTTTCTCTAATCTTTAATTGTGGTGGAGGAATAAATACCAAACTCCCTCTGAAACGTACTATAAGTCTAAAGTAGCAGTAAAAAGTAGTGAAATTGTTTATTAAGTTTGAAACTGAGCTTCAGTAAAAGTATGATTGGGTGATTGTTCATTTGAATATGTTTAAATCATTGACCCCAATCCAGATTTGAACCAGCTAGTTTTGGGTAGACGGTTCATGAGCAAGGCACTTTAACCCTTGTGGTCCCGGGCAGCATCGTGAAGCTGTGAGCATGTGAGGTCATGAGGAAGTAAATCTGAGTCTAGAACAACTTCCTCTTGAAGGTCAAAAATGAAACACGGACTGAAGCGAAGGGTGCGGCAGGACTAATAAGGCCTCAAATACTGATTTTGGATTCACTGACACCAACTCTTATCTGCTTTAATCCTAGCTTAGGAGAGCATAGTTAAGAATGTCCCTGTTAAAACTAATCTATGATTACAAAATATCTCGAACTCAATAAACTGAGATTATTCAAATCCCTCGCGGTGTAATCGCACCCAAGTGCCACCATGTAATCTCAACTCAACGTGTTTTGCATTCATCTGCTTTTCTCTGCCTGTCTCCCAGACAGCATGTAAATAAACCTTCCTGTGGTGTGGGACGCTGTAAACTTCAGAATTTGCCGCTTATTTTGTATCATTAAAATATTAATCGCAGATTAAGCCCCTTAATACCCTATGGATTGCCATTTTAGAAAACAAATACAATAGTTCCCCCACTCTTTTCTTTGCAGAAACCTCCTGGCATCTTAGGAATCAGCCGCATGTTTCAGTGCTGAAAGAAAGACAGGAAAGGATAGAACTGTAATCCCTATCAATGCACTTTAGAAACCACCTTCTTGCTAAAATGTGTGACTAATGGGCACAAATCTGCAGCTTTAGAAGCTGTCAGCGAGGACTGCCGAGGCCGTTGTTCCACTATTCACCGCATAAACGTAATAAACCCGTCCCGTTTGTTTTTGCCATTGCTCAAGTCTTTTTGTCTCTGCTCAGAGCAAATGTACCTTGAGGTCTTGTGTAGGGTTTCTCTTTTCAAGCTGCAGCTCTCTTTTTTTTTTTTTGCTTTCCTCCTCCCGCCCGGTCTGTGTGCTGCTTCGTGGTGCCGTAATGACATTAAAACACGAACACTTAAAGGGCTTTTGGTGAGAGCTGCATTGTCTGCTGTGAAGGCTTCCAAAAAGAGGCTTTTATTTTGTTGTGGGATTTAATGCCAGTGTGTGTTACCTGATAACATTAAGGCAGAGCAGGGAAGCAGGAATATTCCCTGACTGGCAAAGCTTCAAGAATATTGACCACCAACAGGATTGCAGCTGATGCCGGCCATGTATATTCATGTGCTCAGAACGGCCTGATTATAGCTATTACAGAATTATATCCGGGGAGGCGCAATTCATTAGCCCTGATTTCTCTTTATCTAGCGTCAGAGTGCACGGCTAGCTTAGTGCAGGGCCGCATTGCATTGGTACATGTTCACAGCCAGATGCAAAAAGAAAAGTGTAAGAATTCAACTTTGAAGATTTCAGGAAGCTTTCTGCAGCGTGGAGCTTGAGTGTTAAAGTTATGAAAGGTGAGGCCTAACACAGCTATACTTGGATGAGTAGAGGAAGAAATCCCCAAAAGTTCCTTCAGAGAATATTCAAACTGATTATCTGTTTTTTTTTTTCTGGCAGGTGAGATTTTGTGGATCCAAATCGATTTATGTTGTTGTTTTTGCAATGGCAGTTAAATACACTTTGGGAAATGAGGTGAATGAAACCTATAAAATGAAGTTTGCTTCCAGCTGAATAGTTAATTCAGTGCATCCAGAAAAAAACGAGTCTTTTTTTTTTCCTCCTCCCCTCGCTGCCGTATGTGAGGGAGAAATAATGACAGTGTTTCGGCGTTGTTTGATCATCCTTAGCAAATTTGAATGCCAAATTTGTTTTGCAGGTGTTGCTCATGGAATAATTGAGCTGCATAATGTGGATAAGGTGTTGCTACCATACTACACTTAATACGCATTTTAAGCACCAAAACAGATCCAGCCGGTACAGAAGCCTGAAATCATTACAAGTTTAGTTTTTGAGACAAAAAAATGATTTTTGCAATGGACATAGTTTGTCTTCATAAGACTAAAAAATAAAACTTTTTCTTTTGTAATGTGCAAAAAACAGAATAAAATAATTACATTCAATTATGTTCAAATCATCAAAAGCTCCATGTGAGAAGACATTTAAGCTGGAACTTGTCTATATAAAAATACTACATGGGTTATTTCTTTTAAACACAACTATTATATTATATATATCATTCCCAACAGGAAGGTGGGTCAGTCATCTTCAACATAGTCAGAATTAACTTCCTGTCCTGTGACTGACAGCGTACTTGAACCTATCAGAGCTGGAATTACACGGTAAAGCCCGCCCATTGAGCGCATAAATAAAACCAACACTGAGAAAAATGTGCCGTCACTTTCTGACCCGGGTCTGACTTGTGGAGTGAATCTAGTCTAATATTGAGTGCTGAGAGACTTCTGCAGGTTTATGATGAAGTTATTTGCTCTCTGCACACACCAGAGTCAGTCTGCTCGGTGTCTTGGGTGCACCACGCTCCTCCTTTTGTCTTTACAGGCAGAAGCTCTATAAACACAGACTGAGCCACATGTAAATAATATACACACACATACACACATGCACGTGCACATGCATACACACACACACACTCAAACACGTACACACACACACAAGACAATGGCTATTACCAGGCACACCTGGGTTCCCGCCTGCGCCATCCTCCTAATATCTTTTAAATCTTCACATAAGGTATGCCTTCCATAGGGCTTACAATACCATTTGCTCTAATAAATTCTTTTGGCAGCGCTGAGTGCAAGCTGCTTCTCCAAGGCCCCAGGAGAAACATGGAGGGGAGCTGGAAGGGAGAGGCAGCCCAAAATATGAGGATAAATAGTGGGGAATCCTCCAGGACCCCGGCCTCGTAATCAACATTCTTCCAACTGGAAACATTTTCCAATTCTTCATCTTCATTTAGCTTCCTTACCTAGTAATTCTTAGCAGTGGGCTGCAATAATTTGCACTGACACCTGAATCGAATCGCAGGAAGGGTCCAAATTGAAGGTTTTTGGAGGGATGAAGGGAGTGGCGGAGAGAAAGAGAAAAGGAGGGGGCAAGGGGGTGAGTGTGATAAGCAAATGAAATTAATGATGGCGAGTGTTTGTCTAGTGAAGACAGGAAGGAGCACGGTGTCAGGTGCCATGTTAAACACTCCACACACAGTAAAGTAGCTAATCCAGGCTCCCTCCATCTCAAGCCTCTGTGTGATTACAGTGAACAGTCTCCTCATCGTGAACGCCGCGGAGCAGAGCGGCGGCCCTAGTTACCTCTCCAACAAGAGGCTCATTAAGAGCGAGAGAGAGTCAGAAAGAGAGAGAGAGAGAAGGAGGAAGGGAGGGGGAAAAAAGATTTTTAAGTGTTGACTAATAGAGGAGCTCCAAGGTATTTATTTCTTATTGTTTCCCTGCAAAGTCATTATGCCACACTAGAGGTTCTTCTTTCCGCTCCCCAGCAGAGAGCAAAGGAACGAAATATAGGGGGCATGTGTGTGTGTGTGTGTGTGTGTGTGTGTGTGTGTGTATATGTGTGTGTGTGTGTGTTGGTATTTTCTTTCCCCATTTCACCCTCCCTCACTCCTACTCTACTTTAAGGGAGGAGGCGATGGCTTGAGGCGAGCCTGGATCTCTAACACTGTGATGCACTTCTATTGTGGCTCTTTGCTGCTGCAGCATATGAACTGTCACTTGTTACGTTAAATTATAGATCGCCTCTCCTAATTCCCAGCCTGATATTTCTGGCAGCGAGGAGGAACACGCGGACAGGAAGCATCTGTTAGACCCATCGATGAAGGCCAAAAACCCTTTTTCTGTGCAGCCATTCGTCACTCGCTCTGACAACGGTCGCTTCACCTGATTTCCTGCAGCCAACAGAGCGAACTGGGAAGGTGAAATTGACTTTATTGAACAAAAAGATATATTCTAGGAGGGAAAAAAAAGATTAAATATCATTAAAGACTATTTAAATCACATGTTTTTTCATCAACTTTACTATTTAATAACTCTGCAACTTTACCAGCTGTTTGTTTAAGCTCCAGCTTCCCCAGTGAAAATATTTCAAGGTTAAATGGTTTAATAGTAATTATAGTAAAGCACCATTTGAATATTACACAGTCTAAATAGAGGTTTATCAGTTCTCAATTGTCTTAACAATAGTTTAATTGTTAGCTCTGCCGCCCACACAACGGTTGGGCAAAGACAAAAACCACTAATGGCTCAGCAAAGAAGAAGATGAATAAAATTAAAAGACACCTGCACACCTCTTCTATTTGAATAGATTTCTTTGTTAATTTTGGAAGCGAGTTCAGTCATTATGAAGAACACCTACTGTCCTCTAAGCTGCAGTTTAAAGTATTTAAGCATTTATCAGCACAATAGCCTATTCAATTACACTGATAACAAATGCAAAGTAGTGCATCTGTTAATCTAAACTTTTGGATTATCTTGTTTCTTGCTTTAAAAAAAAAAAAAGAAAAAGAAAAAGAAAAAAATTAATACTTGACATTATGAAACGAATGCTGAAACTTAACCTGAATTAATTTCCTTCAGTATCAGCCTGCTGTCATTAATCAGTCTGTAAATACTCTGTGTGCCGTTAATTGTTGAGAGGCTCCCACGACTGAAATAATGACTTTGACTTTTTAGAGAATCAAAGGTTAAAGGTGTGTGTGAACATAAACACTTTGAGGAGGTTCGGAAAGACGTGACAAGTCAGAGGAAGCAGCAAAGAAGCAAAGCATGATGGGAAATGGCTGCCCTTAGCACCATTTATACGCTCATGTTATAAATCCCTCTGATTTAAATTATATATAAATGAAGAATCAGCCTGAAATTAATGTATAAAAGTGAGTTTATTTCATGTCAATTAACTCAAAGCATGGGCGTAGGTTTGCATAGGGACGGTAGGGACATGACCCTACCAACTTTTCAGGAGGCCCAAATTGTCCCTACAACTTTTAAGCAACCTTATTTGCATTATCTTTGGAGTGCAGTTATACAGGTCATTTAGATTGTCTTCCCATATTTTGCAAGGATGACCAAACATTTGGCTGATGACCAAACAAACGCCTGCCCACCCCCACACGCAGACACACACTGTACAGACAAATGCAGTCCGACCAGTCCGACAGACATGCCCGTCCCCAGCAAAAAATGTACATGCAGGTTATGCTGTTATATTGTCCCTACCAATGTTGAGACCAAACCTACGCCCTTGACTCAAAGTTGCTTCTACAAATGTGTCAGTGTTTCATCATTTTTTAATTAATTAGTAATTTAATATTTACAGATGCAAGTTGTATCTTACTGAAGTCCAAATACTTAAAACATAGGATTATATTTTAAAATGAAGAATGTCAGCTGTGTTTCCTCATTCACAAACTCAGAGCTACAAATAACTCTTCAGTAAAATTTAATTAGCTTTACGTACCTGATGGGTGGAGTTAACCGAGACGAGATGAAACTTTAATGGCCTCCGCTGTGTTGTAAGCAGAAGAGAAACAAGAATACGGGAGGGGTGGAAGAAAAAAAAAGAAAAGAAAAAACAGAGTATGAACATAAAAACCGGAGTCAGACAAACACATGCAGCCGACAAATTCAAGGCATGTTAAGTAGAATGGATGAGTGGGGGGGGGGGGGGGGGGGGACTGGGTGACAGCATGAATAACTTACATGCATGGATTGACTTACAGTTGCTGTTACAGATGGTACAATAGTCATTGTTCATTAAAATACACATTACTAGATATATAAAAGGTGCGTTACATTTTTAATCGAAATTATAAATATCTTCATAAAAATGCATTTGTGAGTTATATTGTTACATTTATATATATATTAAATGCATTTAATCTTAATTTAGTCTCTTTTAATACATTTTGGCTCATAATATTTCTTATGATATAAAACAGCTGAAAGGATTTGCACACACTCTGTGACCGGGCCCGTGTGTGTGTGTGTGTGTGTGTGTGTGTGTGTGTGTGTGTGTGTGTGTGTGTGTGTCTCTGAGTTTAGGGTGCTGTTAGTGTTCTGAGGGCGTCATGTTTTCCTCCCTCCTCTCTCTGCAAACCGAGCTCTGCATCCGCCGGGTTTGTTACACGACACCTCCTGGTAGAGACCGAAGCTGCAGCTCGG